>NC_136601.1:1893980-1978980 GCF_910589615.1 Taurulus bubalis | reverse complement strand
GAGTGTGTGTGTGTGTATGCATGTTTTCAGAGTGTGTGTGTGTGTGTGTTCTCAAAGTGTGTGTGTGCATGTTCTCAGAGTGTGTGTTCTCAAAATGTGTGTGTGTGTGTGTTCTCAGAGAGTGTGTGTGTGTGTATGCATGTTTTCAGAGTGTGTGTGTCCTCTGAGTGTGTGTGTGTGTGTGTATGCATGTTCTCAGAGTGTGTGTGTGTATGCATGTTTTCAGAGTGTGTGTGTCCTCTGAGTGTGTGTGTGTGTGTGTGTGTGTATGCATGTTTTCAGAGTGTGTGTGTCCTCTGAGTGTGTGTGTGTGTGTATGCATGTTTTCAGAGTGTGTGTGTGTGTTCTCAAAGTGTGTGTGTGTGTGTGTGTTCTCAGAGTGTGTGTGTGTGTGTGTGTATGCATGTTCTCAGAGTGTGTGTGTGTGTGTTCTCAGAGTGTGTGTGTGTGTGTGTGTGTGTGTGTATGGTGTGTATGCATGTTCTCAGAGTGTGTGTGTGTGTGTGTGTGTGTGTATGCATGTTCTCAGAGTGTGTGTGTGTGTGTGTGTATGCATGTTCTCAGAGTGTGTGCACGCTCACGTGTGTCTCCCAAGTGTTTGAGTTTTTTTTCCAGGAGTTTCCATCTTTACGATCCTCCTCGCCCCTCGTCGCCAGGCAGCACACACACACACACACACACACACACACACACACACACACACACACACACACACACACATACACTCACACACCCGGGGCTTCTGGGTAGCGGTCGACGGGGGTAGGCCTGCCGCTCAGCAGCCGTTAACGACGCAAATGGAGCAGAGAAGTAGTTGGAGAGGAACGGCAGCTTCGGCGTCGCTTCCTTCCTCCCGCGACGTTAGCCGTTAGCATTCCTCGGTGAGTTCCTCTGCATCGCCGGCCTTTTGTTGGGGGATGAACGTCTTCATGGAGGAGTCGGCACCGAGGGTCCGGTTCAGTCCACTCCGGGGAAGAGGTTTTACATGTTGAATTCAACCCCATGTTTGTTTCCCTCGAGCAGCTGTGTCAGTATAGCTCTGTGACTTTGGACGGAAACGTCTCGATAATACTGAAATGTGCGGCATTAATTAAAAATAACTTTTATCATTTATCAGCCTCAGCTGCGTTCATAAAACACGTGACGGACGATAAACAGAAAGATTCTCACGTGTTTCTAAAATCTTTAGTGTCTATGTGAAGCTAACGTTAGCGCAGCATTAAAACTAGCGTTAGCACGTAGGTTTGGGGTTCATGTTTATTTATTGGAAGTATTGTTAAAACACATCATGTCCACCGCTACTGTTTTTGTTTTTTACAATAGCTAATGTGGATCTAAATAAATACAAATATGTTTTAGTTTTTTTATCTGGACCCCAGGACAATTGTTGCTACCAAGACAACAGTTTAATAAACAAATAAACAGGATGAACACCGAGGGAGGAAACTCCTCCAGATATGTTATAAATCATAACCTTTTTAGAGTCATTTTCTGAACATGACACAGAAGAAAACACCTTCTTCTTCTTCTTCTTCTTCTTCTTCTTCTTCTTCTTCTTCTTCTTCTTCTTCTTCTTCTTCTTCTTCTTCTTCTTCTTCTTCTTCTTCTTCTTCTTCTTCTTCTTCTTCTCTTTCTTCTTCTTCTTCTTCTCTGGTATTCCGGTGTTGGTGTGATCCGACTCCACGATGTCGGAGCCGAGGAAGAGAAGAGGAGCTGCTTTAATATTCAGAAGCTAAATTAATGCGTTCAAACAGAGGAGCTGCAGCGCTGCGAGCTCTGAGGGTCAAACACATGCAAATATTAGCATGTTGGGATGCTCTTTAAACACACTGCGTGTGTGTGTGTGTGTGTGTGTGTGTGTGTGTGTGTTATATAACCGGTGTGTTTGAATTTAATTAGCTCCCTACTTGCAGCCTGATATCAGCTAATGAATGAGTGTCTGTCGGTGATGAATGGGAGGCGTCACCTTAACACATGATAAATCGGACCGGGCCCCTCTGGACATCAGAAACACAACGCCGTCCGAGCGAGGGATCATGGGTAAATGAGACCTGCATGTCCCGCTCGGTGGGGGGTGAGGGGGTTGAGTGTGAAATCACAGGGGCCGAACGGCACACTGAGCTGAGAATGTCAGGCCCCTGAAGAGGAGCCCCGTCTGACAGAGGGCTGAATAAAACACAGAGAAGAAGAAGAAGAGGAGGAGGAAGAGGAGGAGGAAGAGCAGCTCAGCCTCACCTTCATGTGGAGAAAGAGAGGAGCAAAACACACACGTGAGGAAAGGGAAACATATTTAACATATACCAGGAAGAGGAAACTAAAAATGTCCTGATGTAGCGTGGCATTATGGGAAATGTGAACAACCACCACTGCCAATGTAAAGCTAACTGACGTGAGAAATAATGTATTGAAGTGTTGTTCCCAATTCATCATTTAATTGTAAATACATGACGTTAGCTAACAAAACGTTAACCGGCTAACTCGTCATTACAAACAATAAAATGTGTCACTATCTGACGCTTCATCTGGTTTTTACCGGGTTTCCCCCTCAAAGGTCACAGCAGCTCCAGGGGTCAAAGGTCAGACGTTCAGGTGGAGCAGCAGCGTTCAGGTGCAGCAGCAGCATTCAGGTGGAGCACAGCGTTCAGGTGGAGCACAGCGTTCAGGTGGAGCAGCAGCGTTCAGGTGGAGCACAGCGTTCAGGTGGAGCAGCAGCATTCAGGTGCAGCAGCGTTCAGGTGGAGCACAGTGTTCAGGTGGAGCACAGCGTTCAGGTGGAGCAGCAGCATTCAGGTGCAGCAGCAGCGTTCAGGTGCAGCAGTGTTCAGGTGGAGCACAGCGTTCAGGTGGAGCAGCACCATTCAGGTGGAGCAGCAGTGTTCAGGTGCAGCAGTATTCAGGTGGAGCAGCAGCATTCAGGTGGAGCAGCAGTGTTCAGGTGCAGCAGCATTCAGGTGAAGCACAGCGTTCAGGTGGAGCAGCAGCATTCAGGTGGAGCAGCGTTCAGGTGGAGCAGCAGTGTTCAGGTGCAGCAGCATTCAGGTGAAGCACAGCGTTCAGGTGGAGCAGCAGCGTTCAGGTGGAGCAGCATTCAGGTGGAGCACAGCGTTCAGGTGGAGCACAGCGTTCAGGTGGAGCAGCAGCATTCAGGTGGAGCAGCAGCATTTAGGTGGAGCAGCAGTGTTCAGGTGAAGCACAGCGTTCAGGTGGAGCAGCAGCATTCAGGTGCAGCAGCATTCAGGTGGAGCAGCAGTGTTCAGGTGCAGCAGCGTTCAGGTGGAGCACAGTGTTCAGGTGCAGCAGCAGCGTTCAGGTGCAGCAGCAGCAGCGTCCCGGCTGTTCTTTTGTCCGACTCGCAGCCTAATGACACAGAGACAGACATTTAATGCACCGACCAAGACAGTGATTATCACCTCTGTAATCCTACAGTTCATTAGACCCCCCATCCTCCTCCTCCTCCTCCTCCTCCTCCTCCTCCTCCCTCGTCATAATTAAGTTGGAGAAGTGCTGGGCCCCGGGGACCCTCCTCCTCCTCCTCCTCCTCCTCCTCCTCCTCCTCCTCACTAATGCACACATTAACACTCAGCCTCTGTTGGACTTTAAGAAGGTGTGTGGAGGGTCTGTCCTGGAGGGGGAGGGGTCTTGTTAGCGTTGGGTTCACGGCGTATCGATCAGTGTTCCAGGTTAACGAGCGTTTTTTATTCCTAATTGTACTTCATGTTCCAGTTGTGGAATGTTGTGTTTACTGAGACGCTGCGTCTCTGCAACATGTCACTGGCTGCCAAGCAGACTGAGTTCATTAATGTAGAATAAACATAGTAATAGAACAACTCTGCATACATGTAACGCGTGAAACATTGATACTGTGTTGCTGGACTTTTGTAGCAAATCGCAGAACTTTTTGGAAGCTCAAGAAGGAACCGCTGTATTTGTCACGTAGCTTCTAGACTTGAGTAATCTCAACCTTAGGCCGCCATCTTTTCCTCGACCTAGCCGAGTGGTTCTGTGGTCTGAACCCAGCTGAGGATGCTGTGTGTAGAGACACCATGGAACCAATGTGTGTGTACCCCACGGAGAAGAGAAGTCAACGTTCACGTATCCGTCACGTAACTCAACACTTCTGGAACTCGCGACGCAGATCTGCGTTTTAAACGACGACCATAATGCAAGATTTGGTAGTAGACATTTATTTACATGCATCTATCATTGTATTCATATATTCCACTGCTTTTGTGAATCTAAGACCTTTGCTAAACCAATTCCAACCACAAAAATAGTTTGTCCACATGAGTAAAGGTATGTTTTCACAAGAGATTTAAGTTTATTTAGAAAATACTTTTTTCGTGTAAGGAGCTGACGTTGACACGTGTTGCAACACTTTCCTCAGAAAAAGCATGAAAACCGTCGATCCACAACCTTTCTTTTGCGCCACGGACCGGATTCGTGTGAGACAATATGTTCGAGGGGCGGGGGATAAATATGACGAAATAATAAAATGATACGACCGGCATGCAAACAAATATAAAGTACATACAAAAATACAACTCACCAGTACGCTGAATGATGCCATATTATGACGAGTGAGGATCACCTGTAGCGGTAAACCCGTATTTTAATACTTCTTCTTCTTCTTCTTCTTCTTCTTCTTCTTCTTCTTCTTCTTCTTCTTCTTCTTCTTCTTCTTCTTCTTCTTCTTCTTCTTCTTCTTCTTCTTCTTCTTCTTCATTGGTTCTTTCCCCCTTTCCAAAGACGTGTGTTTTTAACTCATTTTTACTCGCTTGTGGGTTACATTTTTGGGGTCGACGAGCGTCTTCCAAAGACAAATGTATCTGGTCATTTTTCAAAATAAAACATCTTTCAGACCGTGATAATAAATCATATATTCTTTCTGTGCGGCCCGGTACCGGTCCGCGGGCCGGTGGTTGGGGACCGCTGCTTTGTTTCCTCTCCAAGAAGAGAGCTCTGTCTCACCACACGGGACTCAATCAGAAGATTCCCTCCTCCTGTTTGCTTTTGTCCGGTTCTTCGGTCGCAGGCGGTTGGACTGCAGCTCAAACATGAACATGACTTATTGTTATTATTTCTATATGTTTTGTGAATGCAGCGCACCACGACCGTGGGGCGGGGGGCAGAGAGAGAAGGGAAGAGGACGGTTTCCCCTCGTTGAGGGTCATGTCTGAACCCCCGAGCAGCACGCACACACACACACACACACACACACACACACACACACACACACACACACACACACACACACACACACACACACACACACACACACACAGTGGAATCTGTAAACATTATGAGAGGAGTCGACTCTCCTGCCGCCTCCCAGGACTCGCTGCTTCATGCATAATGCAGACTCAGAGTTTGACCGCTGGCCTGCAGCTGATTGGCCGTCTCGGGGTCGGGGGTGGGAGGGCGGGGGGTGAACGGTCCATCTCCAGCAGCCTGGAGACCCAACACACACACACACACACACAGAAAGACAGATCGATGCAGGTGGACTGAGGTGCTGCAGGATTATCTGACCACATCGACTCGGTTTTACTTTCTTTGTTCACACGAGAACGGAGTTGAACACATGAAAACCTCAAATCTCTGTTTGTTGGTTTCTCTGGTGCAGAACCATTAGAACCATTAGAACCATTAGAACCCTTTCACTGCCACCGTCCTCACACACACACACACACACACACACACACACACACACACACACACACACACACACACACACACACAGAACGTGTCGGTTGACCCGAGACAGCCAACGTGTGAACATGTTGAATTAAAAGCTGTCGACCTCATCAGCATGTCTGGTTGTTTCCGTGCAACAGGTGTTCCAGTTCAACGAGTGACCTGGTGACCTGGTGACCTGGTGACCTGGTGACCTGGTGACCTTCAACACAGATGTGAAACTTGATTGGAGACCCTTAACGCGTTTATACATTCATTCTACGTGAAATCACACGAAACCCACAGCGCCCCCTAGAGGCGCCGACCGGCCCGCGAACCAACAACCTTACGCCGATTTATTTTATGCACCTATCCTCTGGAGAGCAGAGGCCAATTCACCGCTTTATATATTTATGGATGGATAAATAAATGAATGTGGTTCTGTGGAGTCATCCTCTGGGGAGCGAGAGTTTCCCCACTTTAGTTTGTTTTTCATCATTTATTATGAAAAGATGCAAGTCCTGGTTTTTGTTGTAGCGTCCCCCCTTAAAATAATTATGTTTCATGAATTTCACTGTGTTTCCACTACAAGGAACGCACTTTGGTGAGCTCACAGTGAACACGACGAAAGGAATATCCTAAATATTACAAGAGATGCATCGAAGACGATTAGGAGAGGTGGAAATTTAAAGATTTTGTTTTTTCTTTCTGTCGATTTATGACACATTTTCTCATTGTTTTATTGGCTTTTGGATTTAAAGTTTATGAATTAAATGGGTTTTTTTGCAATGCAAATCACATGTTTTACCTTAAAAATGCTGATTTGACTCAAAAACTTTTCACTAAAAGGCAGAAATGAGTAAATGGTTCATGATTTATGATTCATGATGAAGAAAATGAGCAATACGCAAAACCCCAAGAGAGTAAGTAAGTGTGTCGGAAGTTAAAATATTGAAGATGTTTTTTTTAATGTACTTTCTGCATTTCTGCTTTCCATCAGAGTTACACTGCTAAATTAAATTAGATAAGAAACAAATAAGATGAACTTTATTCATCCAGAGGGAAACTGTTGTGCAGCACCTGCAGAACAAAGAAGGAAAAAAGAAAGCTCATCAATAAAGGTGCAGAAACCCAACGACCCCAGACATGCAAACCGGTTAATGGAGAACGTCGTCAACGTTACTGGTTCCACAGTAAAGAGTCTTCTCTGTGTCCGCGCTCCTAAAACATGAAATAAAAGCTTCTGTGTGTTCGCAGCCGTTTAACTCGCTCTCATCTCCTCGTCTCCGCTTTGCTTTGAAAAGCAGCGCGGAGGTTTCTCTTCTTCTTCCATCTTTAATGGAGACGTGCGGCATGATTTATTCAAATGACAAACCTCTACTTTCTCTGCTTTTTTCTCCTCCTCCCGTTCCTGAGGTATTAGTCACTGGGTGCTAATGTCAGATTACTTTACTAGCCATTCTGCGCTTGATAAATGACTGAGACAGGCCGTAAAAAATAGATCAAAACCACTGGGATGAGAAGGAGGAGGAGGAGGAGGAGGAAGAGGCCGTTAAATCATTTCCCTCCGCCGCCCGACAGGCCTCGGAAAATGCCACCCATTATTTCTGTGCTCCGGCTAATCAAAGCTTCCAGAGTGATTAGAGAGGAGAGGCGGCAGCGCCTCCTCCTTCCTCCACCTTTAACAAGCCATTATCACTGCGCTCCGCCGCTGAAATATGGAGCGCTTCAGCGGCGGGGCGCATCACAGGGCGGAGCGGGGGGCGCCGGCTGCGTTATTACTGCTTCAAGTGTGGAATTACGGGAAGGAGCCGAGCGGCGGACGAAGGGACAACAGGAACAGGAAGTCACTCGAGGGCCAGGGAACCAGATGAACAACCTCTTTTGTTTTCTGTGGATTCACAAGAAAATAACACGAGTGTCCAAAGTTTATAATTCAAATTTTAGGAGTAAAGAGTCAAAATGTTGACCTCCAAGTCAGAATTATGAGCCATGATGTCGTTTAATCAAACGTTTACTTTCTGATGCAAACGTAGGAAAACGTAATTATGACACTGATCCAATATAATGCTGTTTTAAACTACATCAAAATGTATTTCTGTGGTCAAACCTTTTGATTGTTCATATAGCTACTATCTAATAGGTGTTTCTGTAAGCCAACATTAATATTATCATTATTTTAAAATAAATCTTTTACATCTTTTTGAAGACAAAATTACAAACAGTAGACTCTATAAGTGTTAATTATGAGATACATTAAGAATATATTGGTCTCATGTACAACAACTATGAGATATGTCAATATATGTGTAAATAAAACATTCAGACAAGTTAAAAGTCTTCCTTTCTCTTTCAAAACTGTGAAGAATTATGTTCAAACATTGTTAGTGTGCAAATCAAAATGTCAGAATTTGAACTTTGAAGGACAACATTGTGAGATATTAAGTCGTGTTTTCCCCTTTTTTCACTTTAAGTCAAATTGATAAAAAGCTCTTTTTTTTAACTTTCTAATTCAAAAAGTTAACTTTTTATCAGTAAAACATGAGGTTCCAGCTCAAAAAGTTGTAAAAATAATGACTATTTTGTCAAAACAATGGATATTTTATTATTTGGGTTGCGCTAAAAACTACACGATACTGTGTAAAATATAAAATTGAGACATGTTTTACTTTGTAAATCAAATAAGTAAGGAATAACTTTTTAAATCACAAAGAGTAACTACTTTTATTTCCCTAATATTTAAAGAAATGAGCCTCTCAACATCACTCGGTGTCAAACTAAACTCTAAAAACTCCCCTCGAGGCGTTAACCTTAATTACAGCCACCACAGAAAAGATAACACCCTAAACATCTTTACTTCAAGTCTCACACGAGAAAAAAGATAAAAGGCTCATTAACATTTAAAGGGTTCATCCTCTGGAGAGCAGGACGGAGATCAGAGATATTTCAGGACATTTTAAGATTTCTCAAAACAAACAAACATTAAATGTTTCATCTTAAAACACACACAATAGAGTTGTATTTCTTATACAACAATATAATAAAACCATATTCTGTTTCTTTTTCCTCTCATTTTAGAACAAAGACACTTGAATTATTCACGCGGGGTCGAGCGGAGCGACCTCTGCGACGCTAAACCTGAAATACCTAAGTGGAGAACGGTGTCCGTGCATCAGAGTGTGAAGGAAACCATCAGCCGTTTAAAAGAAGACATTTTCAGAAGCTTGAGTACATTTATTGTATTCAAGTGTTTTGTTATTTAACTTTCTGAAAGTAGTCACTTATTTATTTGTATTTGCTTTGTGATTGCTGCACCTCACTACATTAGTAATGTTGTGGATTTAATTTAAGTTTTCTTGCAAAAATACATTTTCTAAAACTGGTAATCATGCAAACATTCTATATATATATATATTTAGTTTAATTAATGAATTAAGTTATGTTGGTTAAATTCTGTTGATCATTTGTTTAAATATCATGTGAACGGTCACAATACCAAAAGACGTGGAAATCACAGATGTCAGACTTTCCCACAAGCAGGTGATCGCAGCAGAAAACAGGTGAACGCTTTGTGTCATTGGGTACAGCTAGGTGGGCGGAGCCTGTTCACACCTGTTCCGACACCTGTAAGACACACCTGACACCTGCTGTTGTGACTCTCAGCGCCATGGTAACGCCTGACAAATGCAAAACAAAATGATGACAGCTTGGAGAACGTTTGAATCCAAACAGCTCACTTGTGTGCATGTGAGGTGTGTGTGTGTGTGTGTGTGTGTGTGTGTGTGTGTGTGTGTGTGTGTGTGTGTGTGTGTGTCAAACAATAGGTGACGACCCTCCCTTGTGAGGACCCTGAAAATACTGGCAAAACTGTGTTGTCCTAAAAGTAGTAGTAAGAAACCTCCAAACTTTAAGAATGTGATGAATCCCCCTAGTGGGGACCCTAACATTAGAGCTGAAGCTCCCCTGTAGGGACCTAGGAGAAAGTGACAAACCTCCTTTCTGGGGACCCTGAACAAAGTAACCAAACGTCATTGTGAGGACCCTAAAAGTAGTGACAAACCTCCCTCGTGGGGACCCTGAACAAAGTAACCAAACGTCATTGTGAGGACCCTAAAAGTAGTGACAAACCTCCCTCGTGGGGACCCTGAACAAAGTAACCAAACGTCATTGTGAGGACCCTAAAAGTAGTGACAAACCTCCCTCGTGGGGACCCTAAACAAAGTAACCAAACATATTTGTGAGGACCCTAAAAGTAGTGACAGTGCAACAAAGGTACTCATGAAGCTCCTTTGTGGTGGCCTTAAAGAAATTGATGAATTCAATATATTTTGTAAAGCCCCAAAACATAAAAACAAATTATAACACAGCTAAACGGTCATTGTGTGGACCTTAAAAGTAGTGATGCACCTCCCTTGTGGGGCTGTTAAACCTTCCAATTGACATGCAGTCCTATATTCCCTAAATAGGAGGGATGGATGGTAAAAATAAAAAAAAAGCCATCCTAAAACATACAGTAGGAAACATTTGACATTGACAGCACGGCAGATTAAAGTGAAAAGGCGCTTGTGTATTCATGGCACATTGCTCTCTTGCACTAAGATTTATAGGAGTTCAGCAGCTTGATGGAGGCTGTTACAAACTTCAAGCGGTTGGTTTTGCACTCTGGCTCACGGACGCCGAGTGACTGCAATGATTTCTGTTGCATGTTTCTTTTGATTCTGTCTGGGCTCATATAGTCTTTCTTCACTATTGCCTCTTAATTTTTTTGTTTTTGCATTCATTTTGCTGGTAAATTGCTTAACAATGCTGTAATTCCATATCTCATGATGCTCCATAGAATGATCCTATAAGTAAAGTCTCTGCTGAAGTCTATTGCACAGATTATCAATGTGTTTTCCAGCAAAGGTCACTAGCTCATGATCGGATCGTCTGCTTTGTTTTGTTAGTGTCAAACCAGTCCTCCTGAAGTCATCCTCTGGGACCATGCATGGATTAAATATTTGTTTAGATATTTCTCTCCCAACCTCCTCCTCAGAGCTGCTAATGTGACTGAAATCCAAATGTGAAAGAAGACGGGATATTTCAAGCTTAAAAAAAAAGTATATATATATATATATATATATATATATATATATATATATATATATATATATATATATATATATATATATACTGGAGTTTAAAAGTGCAAAAAATTGTGTTAATTTGTGGTCATTTTTGGGGTAAAAAGCCCTCCACATTACGGAGTTAACGTGGCCTTGAACAGTCTTGTTATGGCGGTTCAGAGAGGAGAGATGTGCCGGGTCATTATCATGGGCAGCGATCTCTCAGAGATGAGAGAGCCGGCTCTCAGTTTCCCCTCGATGGCAATTAGACGAGTGTGATGGGATGAACTTCACTGTTTTAGCCACGAGCGAAAAAACTCTGCTGTCAGGCGGCCGCTGACAACCAGAGGAGAGAGGAATCAAATAAATCTGCAGCTGGGCTCCACGTAATCCACTCTGAGAGGCTGCGGCGCTGGAGGAAGTATCCCCTTCTGCAGTACAAGTACCACTACCGCCACAGAGTACAACACACACACGATGAGTCCGCTAATATTCTACAATCATGATATTAAAAAATACACATTAAAGAGCCACGCATTCATTATCATAAAACATAAATAAAGACTTCAAAATGTAACTCATTCGTCCTGTGTGTGCAGCTGTCAACGAAACTCTGACGTTAAGTAAAAACACGAATACCACAGGCGGTAAGTACTCTGTTACAATTACTAAATAAAATATTCCATTTAAGTAAAAGTACATAAGAAATGAATGCACCCGTTTGTGCAGTGTGACTAGGTTCTGATTCTATTTGAACTTTATTAGATGTTTAATAACGATGCATAAGAGATGCAATGAAGAAACAATGTAGCAGAACATAACTTTTCTATTTTAGTTCGACTACATACGTTAGTGGGAAACTATTGAAGTTCAGGCAACAAAAGGTTCTGCTTCATATAACTGACCGCAGGAGGCGTGGTTTAAATGCGACACGAACACCGGTCTCCTGGGTGAAAGTCTGACCGGGACTTTGATGTAAACACATTTTCTTGTGAATCCGGGGATTTTGTGTTTCCATCATGACACGAAATATTTAAGATGTTATTAGATTATTGTTTTCAATTAAAAAATACCAGCAACTCCAGCTGTTTTTGACAGTATTTACTTCATCCTCACATTTCAGAACTTTGTATTCTGTCTGCATATATAATACTGCGATTGTGGATTATTTTACTGTTTTTATTCCTGTTTTACTGTTTACTCATATTCATGTTGTTTTCATATTATTTTTACTACGTGTCTCTTGTGTGCACTTTACCTGTCTGCTTCTGTAATCCTGCAATTTCTCCACTGCGGGACGAATAAAGGATTATTTTATTTTATCTTTATTATTACTTTTATTATTATTTACAAATCAAACAATTCATTATTATATATAATCAGAAGATTAATCTACAAGGAAAATAATCATGAGTTAACAATTCAAAATGAACAACCAACTACAACATTAAAATCCTGGATTTACATTAACACTTTGAGAAAATACTCTGAGTAATACTACTCTAATGACAGAATATAATATAGTACAGCAGTTTCAGTTTGAATATTTGATACTTTGATATTAACATACTTTTCTTAAGTAATATTTGACTGTAACAGAGTATTTCTATATTCATACTTTTACTGTAACAGATTATTTCTGCAACATGGTAGTTGTACTTTTAAGAGAACAGTGTATTTACTATTGCTACTAGTAGTTTTACCATAACAGTAGTGATTACAGTGTAGTACTACTAGTTTTACTGTAACAGAGTAGTGATTACAGTGTAGTACTAGTAGTTTTTCTGTAGCAGATTAGTGATTACAGTGTAGTACTAGTAGTTTTACTGTAACAGAGTAGTTATTAGTGTAGTACTACTAGTTTCACCGTAACAGAGTAGTTATTAGTGTAGTACTACTAGTTGTACTGTAACAGAGTAGTTATTAGTGTAGTACTACTAGTTTCACTGTAACAGAGCAGTGATAACAGTGTAGTACTACTAGTTTCACCATAACAGAGTAGTTATTTGTGTAGTACTACTAGTTGTACTGTAACAGAGTAGTTATTAGTGTAGTACTACTAGTTTCACTGTAACAGAGTAGTTATTAGTGTAGTACTACTAGTTTCACTGTAACAGAGTAGTTATTAGTGTAGTACTACTAGTTGTACTGTAACAGAGTAGTTATTAGTGTAGTACTACTAGTTTCACTGTAACAGAGCAGTGATAACAGTGTAGTACTACTAGTTTCACCATAACAGAGTAGTTATTAGTGTAGTACTACTAGTTGTACTGTAACAGAGTAGTTATTTGTGTAGTACTACTAGTTTCACCATAACAGAGTAGTTATTAGTGTAGTACTACTAGTTTCACTGTAACAGAGTAGTTATTAGTGTAGTACTACTAGTTTCACTGTAACAGAGTAGTTATTAGTGTAGTACTACTAGTTTCACTGTAACAGAGTAGTTATTAGTGTAGTACTACTAGTTTCACTGTAACAGAGTAGTTATTAGTGTAGTACTACTAGTTTCACTGTAACAGAGTAGTTATTAGTGTAGTACTACTAGTTTCACTGTAACAGAGTAGTTATTAGTGTAGTACTAGTAGCTTTTCTGCAGGAGAGGCTCTGAATACTTAGCCTGTAAGCTGAAGGTCACAATAGGAAGAGCTGGACTTTAACTCACGGCTCAGGAACTCTCGAGGCTGCAAACTGCCAATAAGTCGTCCATTATTTACGTCAGCTCAGGGAGCCGCTGCCAAAACACACTGAGAGCCAGAAAGTTTCCAGTTCACCTCCGCCGGGGATAATAGTGCTAATAATGAAGCTCTGTCACGACGCCGGATACATGGAGTCTGTTTGATAAGAGGAACGCGTGGCGGCTTCACGCTCACAGAGAAGAAGATATATATATACTGGAGTTTAAAAGTGGTCATTTTTGGGTGTGTTTGTGTGTATAAAGAAATTATTTAGTGAGAAATTAAAATTACAAATATAAAATCCAAAAGTAAAAAGAAAATAATAATCTACTTCTTATTATTAGTGAATCTTAACTGTCGTCTTTTAAAACAGTTTTAAACCTGAGTTGTTGACATTATCCTTGTTTGTTTTTTTACTATTCATACAATGATTATAACAAAGACGTGTTATGGCAAACCTATTACGTAATTTATCTAAATACATTTTATTTTATCATCATTCCAATTTTCACAATTTCAAAAATGGAATGAAAAAATAACGTCATAACTGTAAAATAAAATGTGTCAGTATAAGAGTGATTAAATATCATATTAACATGTTTCATTTGTTTGTCCCGACAATTTGTGACTTGCTTCAAGTCCATTTACTCAATCACTATAAACCCCTAGATGTTCTGCAGCTCATATGACCTTGATGTGAAACCAGACCCTGTTGTCCTTGATCTAACGAATCCGCAACTCCTTGCCTTTAATAAAAAATATTATGATTTTACGTATTTTCTGCATAAATATGATCAAAAGTCAAGAGTCTGAACAAAAAATGACTCCTCGATCGCTCCCTGAGGTTTATAATTGTATTGTTCGGGGCCTTCCCATCATTCCACAGAGTAATACTGCACATCTTTAGAAAGATTGCAACCTAAAGTATCTACATATGTAAAATGAATCACAATAAACACAAGTACTGACACGCCTTGAAGCATTTTCAGTCCAAAAAACGTGTTTTTCGGTTCAGAAACAGAAAAATGACTTACTTTGACCTGAAACTTGCTCGCATCATAACAAACTTGGTATGTAAATGACCGTCTCCTTCGCATGTGTCATGTGACGTGCTTTGCTATGAGAGACTCCATTACTGAGTACAGTACTCTCACTACTACTGGTCGACTCACACAGTCTCTACGCTACAGGGAAGTTACTTTGAGTGGAAAGCGCCGTTGTTCGGGGAACTTAGGAACGTTTTAGTGACACCTTATAATCACTTAGTCATGTTGAGAAGCTTATGGAATCATTAAAGTGTAACAATCTTTGTTTTATGTAAACAAGCACATATCTTCTCACAAGGGTTACAGTACTTTAACACTAAATGAATCAGATCAGAACTGTGGATGATGTAACGTCAGAGTTTTAGTTTTGAAGAAACAAACTTCAGAAAAATGGGCGTGACCTTATAAGGTTAAGTAGAATTTTGAGGTACTTGTGCTTGAGTATTTATATTTTATGCTAAATTATACTTATATTATTATAATTCTACACACATGAAATACAAACAACAACTCTTTTCCTGCAGATTATTTCAGACGTGATCCCTCAAATTCTGGTCACGCTTTTATTTTGAAACATCTGATACTTGCACGTCAACCTTAACAACGCCTAGTTTTCATTTTCTTCTCTTTTTAAATTCAGTATATTATTCACAAATGTGTGTATGTATTTTTATACAAATTGTTTTTATCATTGCATGACATATTGTGTACATTGTATATTGTATATCTTGTATTGTTTCATATATGTATTTGTTTCATTTGTTCCAAACCCAATAAGAAGAGTTTGTATTACTTTGTGGCTGAATATTAGATTGGAAATAAAACTTTTTTTCTTCGACAAAAGTAAAAGAATAATAATGAAATCATCATAAAACATAGAGAACACCTCTGGAAGAGAGAAATGTGTTATAACAGATAGTTTTCACCTAAAAGCAGAAATGGGAGGAATTGATTTGAGCCTGGAAGCTGCGGCGTCCTTGAGATGATCAGAAGACTTCTGACTTACTTCTGTTGTTGTTGTTGTTTTGTTTGTTTCTCCTCCTCCGTTATTGATCAGCTGCAGAAAACTCCACAACCAATCCCTCCAATCCAATCCCCGGAAGACTGAGGGGAGATTTCAGGAATCAACCCAGAGATGACGGAGCGAAGCGCCAGCGCTTATTTATTCATCACTTCCAGCTCACACTTGATCTTCTTCTTCTTCTTCTTCTTCTTCTTCTTCTTCTTCTTCTTCTTCTTCTTCTTCTTCTTCTTCTTCTTCTTCTTCTTCTTCTTCTTCTTCTTCTTCTTCTTCTTCTTCTTCTTCTTCTTCTTCTTCTTCTCCTTCTTCTTCTTCTTCTTTCTTTTAAAGTGTCTCTGATATGATCACAGAGCAACAAAAGGCACATTTCATCACATTAGACAGACGATCACAGAGTGGAAACGTGTTGCCTTCATTTACTGTCTATTTCCTGTAATCGGATAAAAAAATTAAAATAACATCTTAGTTTGATATCTGGTTTTATGATTTTTCTGTAAACTCCAGCGGTTTCCTGTTTAATCTGTTGTGCCCTTTGCCCTTTAATTAATAAAAGAGTTAATAATAGAGATGTTAATGACAATATATCAAACAGGAGAATGTTTTCTGCACATTCCTTGTTTTTTCTACTTAATTTTTTTTTTAATTAATATATTTATAGACTCCTAGCTGCTTAAAACTACTTTACTGCCAGTAATAAACACTGTAATACATGTGTATACGCAGATTGTACATGATAAATAAAAGAGGTTATACTCAGCCAGACATAACAAAGTATTAGTGAGTTTTACATCATGTGTTACCTTTGGTCGCTGCCAGGCGAGCAGTTTCCCTCTGTTTCCAGTCTCTATGCTAAGCTAAGCTAACATGAAACAAACACCTGACTCTTGGAGAGAAAGACAACGAGAGTAAAATGTGAATATAATCCACTCGTTTGAGTTTTATTTGCAGTAATTTGTACTGAGAAACTATAATTGTAAAGGAAAGGTGTTTAAAGGGCCAGTACGCCCTTTAATGCAGAAGTGCATTTAAAACTGCAGGGATAAGTCTGAGGTGAAATTAAGTTTAAATTTCCTTGCAAGAAAAGTTGTTTGTTGCGAAGATAATTATGTTTGTTTTTTTTTAATTATATATATATACATTTTGTCATGGACTTGTCCAACTATCTTATAATGTAAATAGGAAGTTGTCTAATTGGATCTGGCAAATTCTCTCCGTGATGGATTTCATCACGAACACAATAAAAAAAAAGAAGAAGATTCATTCCTGACAAGGAAACCGGCTGTCGGTGCTTTTTATTAATCGTCTCCTCCTAATTTAAGTGAGCAGGCTGTCATTAAAACGCTGAGCCTCTCGTCCCGTTCGAGCTTCTTTCACGACACAATTTATCTTTTTGGCTGCTTTAAGCCTCCAATTTGTAATGAGTTATTGGGCTGTTCCCCAATATTCCCCTGTGATTGAGCAGGAAGTATTCGGGACATGATTTATAGATGTTAATTGTGGTGTTCAAAAAAAAAATGTTTTGCAACGGAGTACAGGAGGAGGAGGATGAAAAAAAGAGAAGAAGAAGAAGGAGGAGGAAGAGGAGGAGGAGTGAGGTGCACATCTGGAGAAGTCATCATGACTGAAGCCAAGTTCCTGGTCCTGGGAGGGAAGTAAAAGCAGAGCTGAATGTGAACTAAGCTGCACCCTGGAGAGTACAAAATATTTTCCCCTGTCAGCTCGGCCCCGGGCCCCTCAGCTCGGCCCCGGGACCCCCCCGACAAATCCCACATGTGGCGACCTCTGCCGAACCCGGGGCCACATCGGATCCCGCTCTGCAGGAGCTCCGTGCGCTCGCTGCCCAAACAAGACGTGTTTGTGTTTGATATTGAAGCAGCATCAGGCGGGACATCCATCACCGGAGTGGAAGGAGGGGATGTGAACACAACGAGGTCTCCTCCCGATGGCCGGACCCACCTGCAGCTCCTCTGTCACTCGCATCCAAGCAAAGCTGAAGAGAAGTTCATGAAAATGAGTTAAAGTGCGTCTAGAGTAGCTAATGACCCTCCTCCTCCTCCTCCTCCTCCTCTTCCTCCTCCTCCTCCCCCTCAGGGACTCCATCCATAACCTCATGTTTCCACAGCGCTGACACACAGGGAGGCTCGCCGGGATGACGACAGCCTTCTCCTTTAACCTGGGGCCGTTTGAGAGAATCCAAAGTGAATGTTTCCCAAAGAAAAAACAACACTTGCTGCCGTGATATCCACAACATATTTTTATTTCCCTTAAAATGCCCCTTATTAACCCTTAACTTATCCCCAAACGATGGACCCAGCGAGCTTCAAGCTTTCTGCTGAGACTTGTTTTGATGCACAGGGAAATGTTTTGGGGGATTCCTGCAGATCTGGCAACCGCCAACCGGCCCGCGTGATGAATGAAGAGCCGTTTGTATTCATGACTGAATCCAAGATGATTTCTTCTCCCAGTAAAACAGTCGATTTGTTATTTTCATTTTAAGTGTAAAGCGTCACGTCTTCATTTCAACAAAACTCATACAAATTAATAAATCTTTTATTTTTCCATTCACTTGAAAACTTTTACAGAACTTTCTTCTGAATTCACAATATTTTTTTTACTTGTATTATTTTGTTGTTAAAGTTAAAATGTGTTATTTTATGTTTGCATATTTAGAGATGTATTAGGTTTACTGAGATTTCTATAATATTAATATATTATATATATATAATAAGAAACAGGATTAATAAGAATATTTGATAAGAAACAGGATTAATGGGTTTGTTTTCAGGGGTTTTGTAAAGTGTAATAAACAGTTTTAATTTGGGTTAACACATGGATATATATATATATATATATATATATATATATATATATATATATATATATATATAAAATATAGAAAAATAATTAGATAAAACAGAGATTGGTCGATGAATGAGTTTTTATACATTAAGATTTTTTTAGGAATAAAAAGCATCCAAACATCATTCATTTCCACATTGCTGTAACAGACTAAAGTAAATTAAAGAGTTAAATTAAAGTGTTTTTTTTTTTAAAAATTTTTAAAGATTCTTTCAAATCCCTGAAATCGATCGATTTAAATATAATCTTTAATACAATATCCGTATTAAAAGAAGGGGAAACTGTCAGTAATATATCTCTAACCAAATAAACATAACTGACATATATAGAAACTCAGAACTGTAATCTAAAATACTTTCAGATGTTTTGATGAAGTTTGGCTTTTAAATGAAAACATTTCTTCTTTCTCAAGTTACCACCCAGTCAAAAGAGTCTTATTTTCATAGAACAGGAAGAAAAATATCTGCCACTTCCAGGCAGTTTATATATATATATATATATATATATATATATATATATATATATATATATATATATATATATATAAATATATATATATATATATATATATATATATTACTTTCTTGATAAGGACCTTACAAAACGTAAACAGGAAGTCGGCGTCCTGCTCGTCACAATAAATCAATAAAGTTGAGATTGAATGATCGCATGTTTCAGTTCATGTTTCTTGAGTTTCGCTGAGTTTTAAACGTCGACCATCAGCTTCAGTTCCACGTGAATAATCTGCATAAACTCTCACGTGGTAGAGAGCGCTGCCAGGGGGGCGTCATTCATGTCCCACTCCAAAGGATTGTGGGTAGTTTGAGGATGATGAATGTATACCCCCCCCCCCCCCCTGTGGTCCCATCTCCCTTATTCCTCTCAACATCTTTTAAGTTGTGGAGCAGAACAGATGGCAGAACATGTAGCTGACCTAAAATACATCCGTCCTCCGGGAGATGTTTCCATCTCTCAATATGGCCGATCCTCCTCCTGCGAGCGAGGGATCGGATCGGAGATGGCCGACTGGGGGCAGGGACGAGGAAGACGAGGAAGACGAGGAGGAGGACGGGATGCATCGGCGCCGGGAGGTCGAGCGGACGAGCCACAAAACCTTAAAAAGCCGACGCATAGATCTCCTCCGGTGACGCTGAGCAGCAGACTCCTCTCACAGGTATACATATCATAGCAGGTGATCCCAGCTTTTGGCAGCGATTTATTTCTTGGCTCCTCTTTCCCCCAGCGGGGGGAGGGGAGGGGTGAGGGGGGGGGGGGGGGGGGGGGAGGAGGAGGCGGGGGGAGGCGGGGGGTCCCGACTCAAAGCCAGCGCTGCTGTCTATGTTCTATCTATACCGTCACCGCACATGGAGCCAGACCGTTAGGAGGGAAGGTGTGATATGTGGGAGGGGATCCGGGCCGAACCGGGTCTCTCTCGGGTCCCGAAGCCCAGGAGCCCTCAGGAGGCTCCTGAAGGAAAGGACTCTGAAGGAAAGGACTCTTGAAGGAAAGGACTCTTGAAGGAAAGGACTCTGAAGGAAAGGACTCTTGAAGGAAAGGACTCTGAAGGAAAGGACTCTGAAGGAAAGGACTCTTGAAGGAAAGGACTCTGAAGGAAAGGACTCTGAAGGAAAGGACTCTGAAGGAAAGGACTCTTGAAGGAAAGGACTCTTGAAGGAAAGGACTCTGAAGGAAAGGACTCTGAAGGAAAGGACTCTGAAGGAAAGGACTCTGAAGGAAAGGACTCTTGACTCTTTTCTTCCGTAACGCGTCGTCTGTCAGACTCGTAGAGAGAAAACATTTATTTGAACTTGTTTGTCTGTGGATTTCTCCTTAAATTCAACAAAAGTCACCAATAGATAACGCCTCATTTGCATATCGTCACCTTCCGAAAATAATGGCAAATAAAGTCATTTTTCGACAACAAATATTTTCTTGCCTAAATCCTTTCAGATCATGTGATTCTACCCCTGTAGTATAATAATAATTATTATTATAATAACAATTGTATAATCTTCTCAAGATGGCAATTTGAAGCTAGCATTTAAGCTAGCACTTCAGTTAGATTTTTGCGAGCATTTATGTCAATGAAAATCTCACTGGAATCATAACATAATTTGACCGGTATTACAGTATGCCTGTTGTGCACTATATTACATTTGAAAAACCTGGCCCATTATTTTAGGAAGGTGACGATTTTGAAACATAACATTTCAGAAAACGTGTAATACAAAAAAGAATGGTCTTCATATCTGTAATGAACTGGTGTTCCATGTTGATTTCATTATGAATGTGTTTCCCTGTTGACCTGCTTCGACAAAGCATTAAAAAAACAATATTTGCACAAATCTCTTCAAAGATCTTTTGTCAGCGAGCTATTTCTCATGTTCACGTCTCAAGAAATGGGACGCGCTTTTTGCGGCCTCAATTCGTACTCGAGGCATGATTACATTAAAGAAAGAGACATGAGGTCAACCGTCTGTGCAGAAACCACATCAGTGAGTTTGTCGTGTGGTCGACCTCCTCGCCCTGAACCTGACCTCCGCCTCGCCCTGAACCTGACCTCCGCCTCGCCCTGAACCTGACCTCCGCCTCGCCCTGAACCTGACCTCCGCCTCGCCCGCGCCGCCCGCTAACTGAAGACAGGACGGCGGTAACGTCACCGAGATGTGTCACAAACAAAGAGGAGGAGGAGGAGGAGGAGGAGGAGGACAATCGATCGCTGTGTGAATCCGTGTGACGGGGAGGTGAGCGGCGGGATTTACGACGTGGACGCCGCCGCTTGGCAGCCGCTCGGTGATTAGCGTCTGAGAGCCGAGTGATGTGGCGATGACGCAACGCGACTGAGAGCTTTTGGGGTCAAGCTGCAGGAATGTGTGGAGGAAACCATTCGCTTTGGCAGCAGGAGGGACGTCTGCAAACGGCGAAGGAAGAGTTTGAAGTCACTGCATGTTTGCCAAAGATGTTTTCATGTTGTTATTGTTGATGTCAGCACTCAGCAGTCAGACATGAGACCTTCTTCCTTTTCTGCCGGCTATTTAGGAATAGTTATGAATGCATTCCTTCTTAAATCATACATGTTTTGGCCTCTTGCTGTTTTGATGTTCTGCAGAAGAACATGAGCTTTGACATGAACAAAAAAAAAACTGCAGTCAGAATTAACTTCAGCGTAACTTATCCGAGAGAGAAAGGATCGCTTTGGACGCTTTGCACCAAGAAAAACAAGCAGAAGAGGTCTCTGTGGTGGTTTGGCTCAAACCTGACGATGGACTACAAACGACTGCAGACTAAGGAAAGAAATGAAGCGTTAAAGGGAACTGGATCCGTTCCCTTCTAGCCCCGCACCACCGAGCTACATGCTAGCTCCGGACCTGCAGAACCAACGGGATCTGGACTGGATCCTCGACACGACCCGGTTCTGAACATATTAACTTCTTCATTCAACCTTTTATTACGTGACTCACCGTCTTTCATTCGGGACGCCCAGTTCTGCAGGAATGAGTCCCAACAAACAGGAACATGAGCAACTTCTAATTCCCTCTCCTGGAATGCAATGTTTTTTGGGTGTTTTGTCCCGTAGTGACGCGTCCTCGGACCCTTTAGTGTCACTTTCTGACACACTGGGGAGCCCATTGCACAGGAAACACACTTCAATGTTGTGAATACACACAAAAACACAAGAAAACACACTTCAATGGAAAGTGAAAAGTTCACATTAAATACCAGAAATAAGTGAAAAGTGTTATGACGGCGTTTTAAGGCCCGGTTAAAAAGTGTCAAAGACAACTGCTGCAGATTCCCTTTCTGTTTACACGTCAAGTTCTCGCCACGGTTCACAGTCAACGCGTGAGGAAAGCGTCTGCAACCCGTCCGGCGCGCTGCCGCGGCGTCGGGCCGCCACAGGAAACCCTGGCGTTATTTTTCCTAGTTGTAACCAAAGTGCGACACGTTTTACAGCTGGAAGTGGAGAGTTTCCTGCTTCCTTACATGTGTGGACTCGGGATGTTGAACGCTGGCTGGCAGCAGACGTGATGGAGGCGTGTGGAGAACAGTGGTGGCATGTCCACTGGCAGCTCTCTCTCTCTCTCTCTCTGGGTTTCCCATTAAGATCGCCCACCGAGAGCCAGAAAACCCCCCAAAAAAACCCTGAGTAACCTTCAGCTGCCGACAGACGCTAGGCCACGCCCCCTCGTTCACTCCCAGGTTATTATCTCATCAAAGTCGCCGTCGTTACCGATCCGCGCTGCCGGAGGGAAACGAGGACTCGAGTCCGAGAGGAAAGAAAAACATTCGGCGGATTCATCGGTGTACGGAGGATCATTAGTGCCAAACCCATGAAAAGTTATGCGCGGTAGAAATAAGCGGTAATGGATACAGCAGCCCAGGGTACTGCACATGTGTTCTGTCAGAAAATACTAAATGTAATATTAAAACCAGGTTGTTTCTGGTGTTTTATGAATGAACGGATTACTTGAGACTCAGTTTAAACTAAAGATGGTGCAAGTATGAGGTAACGGATGCATGGACCTCAAAAGTACCTCAGATGTGTACTTAAAGTAAAGTAAATGTACTTATAGGTGCTTGCAGAATTATGAGGATTTTAAGATCATGTTTCTGGACAAAAAAATCACCTTATTTCTCAACATAATATTTTTTTTTACTTTACTTTATCACAGTAATTAACTCAGTTAAACGAGGATTCAGACTCTCAATAGACAATAAAAACAAACAAGGTTCAACATTGATGCAGTAGTTTTAAACGTTTAAATAAATAGATTTGACTTAATTCATTGGCATTTTACTTCCTATTTCTACTCCATTATATGTATTGGATGAGTTTAGTTAAAAGTTACTTTTAGATTAGATTAGATTATACAAGTAAATCAACTAATAAATGGTATTAAATTATGTATTAGTGACTCATTAATTAGGCTAAAAAATAATATATACAATTCTTCTACCTTTGGTACATTTTACATACATTTTTAAATGCAGGATTTCAACACCTGTTTGTGGTGTTTTTGACAGAAACGATCTTCCATATTTTCCTCTCCCCCCAAATTGTTGTAATTTCTCCCCTAATCCTGCAGTAATAACAGGAAGCAGGGAGTGCTGCAGTCTGTGGGTGGCTGGGTGGATTAGAGGCGCGTGGACGCCCAAACGGACAGAGGCAACAGGAGAGGGTGCCAGCTCAGAGCACCTTCCTCCTCCTCCTCCTCCTCCTCCTCCTCCTCCTCCTCCTCCTCCTCCTCCTCCTCCTGAGTGCAGAGAGAGCTTCCACAACTCTCACATGATTTACGGGCCGAGCGGCAGAGTTCACCGTGGATCCACGCCAGCGACAAGCCCCCTTTTAACACCAGCTTTGTATTCTAATGACCCCCTAAACTGCACACCAATCCATTTTCTGTCCATTAGCGGCCGCTAACGCCGCTGCAGCTAATATTCTTTAATTCACTCCACAAAGGGGGAGATTGTCCGGGGCCTCGCTGCACTTAATGCCTGCAATTACATCAGGTTACACATCCTGAAGTGACCCCCGGGGACCCGAGAGAGAGAGCGCCCCACCCTCCTCCTGATCCACGAGGCCCAAGCACCTGAAAGCTGCTGGAGGATAAAAAACTAAAAGCTGATGCACCTCGCGCTGCCCGGCAATCCGTCTCTTTCTGTCCGCGTCCGACTTCCCCTCCGGCTCTCTCGTGCCGTCGCTCGCTTTCATTAAGAAATAAAACATGCTGGAATGCGGACCGGACGGCGCAGATGGCCGAAACAAACCTGCAGTCAATTAGAGCCGGCACAATACGGGTTCTGTCCCGGGGAAAAAGGGGCGGAAGAAAAAGGGGCTCAGAGTGTTGTTTTATGGCGGTTATTTATTGCCTTATAACTCAGAAATCAAATTAGTTCATATTGAGGAGGTTGAGCTCCAGTCCGCGGTGATTGATTTCCCTTTGCGGGGTCGAGTTGATACGAGCGGGACGGAGCCAAAGAAAACACCGGGAAGGATTCTGGTCCTTCGCTTCAGGAAAGTATCGGCGCTGCGGTGGGAAAATACTCTGCGACGCGTCCGAGTCACGCATTCTGCAGCTAAAGAGCAGAAACGGTGTCCTCTGAACGTGATGGAAGTATTTAAAAGTACTCATTCTGCAGAACATAACACGTAGAAGTGCCATCTGTGGTTCAAGAGGGAATTGATCACAAAGCCTCGCCGTGTCACTTCCTGTGCTGCACGAGGTCACGGAGGTCAAAGCGTTAAACTACGAGTGTGTGACTTAAAATACTGCTTTTATTCATTATAACGTTCATGCTTACAGTTGTAACCAAACAGCACTTCTATCATCACGGAGCTCAGAGGTGTGAGCGTGTCACACACACACACACACACACACACACACACACACACACACACACACACACACACACACACACACACACACACACACACACACAAAGGAATATTCCATTGACTTCCATGCATGCCCTGAAGGTTTGGAGCAGCAAGTTATTATTAATTTCTTGTTATTGAGTTCTAAAATATATATATATATATATATATATATATATATATATATATATATATATATATATATATATATATATATATATATATATAAGCTGGTCATGGGAAAAAAGCTGGTCAAGTTTAATTATTTCTACCTTTTTGGAATACATTTGGATAAAGAAAATGTTACTTTATTTGATATACAAATTGTAAAAATTAGAAGACAAAAAATCTGAAATAATCTTAGAAATAACTGTTTCACTTGTTTTTACTTGTTTTAAGAAATAATAAAAATACAAGTATGAAGTACATGAAGAATGAACTACTGAAGTAAATAAAATCAGTAAATGCACTTTACTGAAGAGGAGTGGATGGAGGTGGAGGAAGAGGACAAGGTAGGAGGAGATGAGGTAGGAGGAGACGAGGTAGGAGGAGGAAGAACACGAGTGGATGCAGGAGGAGACGAGGTAGGAGGAGATGAGGTAGGAGGAGACAAGGGATGAGGAGACAAGGTAAGAGAAGACAACGGAGAAGACGAGGTAGGAGGAGATGAGTGTGGAGGAGACGAGGTAAGAGAAGACGGAGAAGACAAGGTAGGAGGAGGCGAGGTAAGAGAAGACGACGAAGGAGAAGACAAGATAGGAGGAGACGAGGCAGGAGGAGGTGAGGTAAGAGAAGACAGAGAAGACAAGGTAGGAGGAGGCGAGGTAAGAGAAGACGACGAAGGAGAAGACAAGGTAGGAGGAGGCGAGGCAGGAGGAGGCGAGGTAAGAGAAGACGACGGAGAAGATGACGAAGGACAAGATGAAGTAGGAGGAGACGAGGTACGAGGAGGAGAGGGGGGAGGAGACGAGGTAAGACAAGGTGGGAGGAGACGAGGGAGGAGGAGACGAGGTAAGACGAGGAGGAGACGAGGGAAGAGGAGACAAGGGAGGAGGCTGTTCATTACAGGTGATAAGTGCCCTCTGAGGATCCGGCTCTGGAGCCGTGAGAGGGATCCAGCAGAGGAGTCTTTACGGGCCCTCGTGGAGACCCTCATCCCTCAGCACTCTCTGGGGCCCCGGGGCCGCTTGCAGGAACGGGCCCCCAGCCGCCCGTTCCACCGCCGCGGCCCCGAGAAACAAGCCAGCAGCGTGCCAATTAGACAAAGGGAATAAAATGGACTGCACAGAAATGTGACCCATAAATAACGCTCGTGTCAAGCTGTCGTGTTTTTACTCCGCTGAATTTTTATATCCCAATTTTCATCCCGGCTGTGAGCTTAAATTGGTCCGAGCGAGAGGAGCCTTTGTCTGGGCCGCCGGGCCGCCGGGCCGGGCGGCTGGAGGCGGGCCGCCGGAGACGGGACGCCATTAGAGGAGCGACCCGCCATTAGAGAAGCGACCCGCATTGTTCTGGAGCTGCAGGTCGTAAAGGAAACACAGCGTCTGGCAGCGAGAGGGTTCGATTCCCGGGCTGCACATTCCTTCTGTGTGGAGTTGGCATGTTGTCTGCGTTAATGCATGTATGAATATACGCATATGTGCATATGTATGTATGTTTGTATCTATGTACATCTGCGTTGGTATTCATGTATGAACCTATATTGTAGGGCCACACTCGAGAAGCGCATACCCAAACTAAATCTCTGCAACCACAAGGTCTATTTGAATAGTTTTGGTGTTATAATAAAAGGCACAGTTCTATTTTCTCATGCACCTCATGGACCACATACCTCACTTGTGTCTCACTAATGGTGTTCAATACTTCCAAATACAGTTTACGCAACTAAGCAAATGAGCACAACTCAAATGTGTCAATATTGTGTCATAAAACCAGCAGGTGTGAAACACAGGTGATGCTTTGATTATTAACGTATCTGAATTATGAAATACGTTTTATATCACGCTTACAGAAACACACAATGTCACGAGGTTATGAAACAAGATGAAATAGTAACACAACAACATAACAGCATCACTAGCTTAAATAAACAGCCACACCCTAAAACATGTTTTTATGCTGATTAAATACCACTGTGTCCATTTCTAATAATTCACTTTATATGTGTATTTAAGTTCATATTGAATTATTCCAAGGTTTGCAAAGATTACCTACCTGTACACGTACTGACTGTGAAGGGAAGAGATTTATTGTGTTGACCCTTTAGAAGAGAGCGCTGTCGCTTTAAGAGAGCGCTGTCTCTTTAAGAGAGCGCTGTCTCTTTAAGAGCGGCGTTAGGAAGACGTGCCGTATGGAGGCTGAACAGTTTAATAAACGTTGCAAAACCAAGATGGCCGTGTTTGAGGACAGTTTATTTTGAAGGTGCAGCATGATTGTTGACTTCTGGTTTCAGGCGGGACTCAGACTGCGTCTCCTGGGTGAAAGTCCTGTATCCGTGTGACCCGTGTGCTCGTGTCACGCTTACTCTCAAGGACACGCGGTTCACTCTGGGAGACGATCACGTGCTGATCCACCGTTAGCTAACCAGCTAACCAGCTAACGACGTCACAACTTTAAACGCCACGCAAACAAGTTAGAATCAGAGAAGCCAAAACCCTGCAGAGTTTATGTCTCTAGCGTTTCGGGCTCATCCGTCTCGACCGCTCGGCTTTTAACGTGAATGTTCACTTTCTGGCCAATTGTCCGACGTTGAAGCCAGAAGATCTCACGAGAGTCCATCGTTCCTGGAAGAGCTCGGCCTCCAGCTCCACGGAGAAACAAGAGAAAGAAGAAGAGAAAGAAGAAGAGAAAGAAGAAGAGAAAGAAGAAGAGAAATCAGCTGCGATGTCACATCCGTCCGTTATCTGCTCATACAGAGTGTAGAATTTGAACTTATAATTTTATTATTGCTGAATATAATGCTACTTATGACTATTATTATCTGTATGTGTTGTTATTTGTATGTATTATTACTTAATTTAAACTATTCAATTATTTGTGTATTTATTTCATCATAAAAAAACATGTATTTATGTATGTTTTACATATTTCTACTTCTCTACGTATGTGTACTTACGTCTGTCTTTGTGCGGCTGCAAACATCTGCATTTTCCCTCCAGAGATCAATAATGGTGAATAATGATTAACCTGCGTTTATAATTATTATAATATTATCATAATAAAAAAACAGCCGTGACTTTAAGGTCAAATTACTTAGTCATTGATTAATGTATTAAATCCATCAAACCTCTGAATACATAACCACGTTTATTACTGCATTTTTACAACCTGGCAACCCAAAACCATAAAGCATCACGGACACGATCTATTACTTATTATTGAAGCGTTATAAACACGCTTAATTACTGATGAATAGATTCACAACATGGACGGACTGCAGGGAAACCACAGAAGAAGAAAAGGAAGAAGAAGAAGAAGAAGAAGAAGAAGAAGAAGAAGAAGAAGAAGAAGAAGAAGAAGAAGAAGAAGAAGAAGAGCTGCAGTGACACATGATTAGTGGAGCAACATGTTCAGAAACAGTTTGAGCCGGTCGACCTCCGTCCAACACCTACACACACACACACACACACACACACACACACACACACACACACACACACACACACACACACACACACACACACACACACCTCCTCGGTCCGGACAGATGTTAGAAACATTACGAAACACGGCCAGCAAGAAGAAGAAGAAGAAAAAAAAGAGGCATTGTAAGTTTTCCAAAAGAATGTTTTAATGGCGCGGCTTTAAGAGCAGAAATGTTGGACTGCTGCAGAAATTCAATTACAGCGTGATTGAGTGTTGACATTTCTGAGGCCGTAAGACAGGAAATTCATTAAAAGCAGCAGAGCAGCCTGGGAGGGAAACTCCAGCGGCTGTAAAAGAATCCGCCGGTCCGAGGTGATTATGGAACGGATCGCTGCCCGGGTCAGCCCGCCGCTCCCCGGCTCAGCCAATCCGCCGCGTTGTCTGGACCCCCCCTCCCCCTCCCCTCCCCCTCCCCTCCCCCTCTCGCCAACCAACGCTCGCCGTATTGATTGAAAACAACCCACCTGGGACTCGGACTCACATCTGCACCGAGGGAGGCGGAGGGAGGAGGAATAATGTGAGGCATTGATTCTGACACGCATGGTATTGTAATAAGCTAATCTGGGGGAAAAAAAGAAACTGCCGCGGAACAAGAGCCGCCATTTGTAAGCAATTTATGACGGCGTCCGATCATTACGGCGAGGTCGGGTCAACGCGCGGCGGAGGAGGTCCGCTCGTCTGCGTCCGCTGACAGAACCGCCGGCCGGTCCAACTTCTCCTGGCTGTGAGGAAACAACAGGAAACGTTTAGTCTGAAGAGTTTCTGCGTCCGACGGCCTTCGGATGATTATTCACGTGGGACTCCGCGGTTATGCCGTTATTCATGTTCAGGGTTCTGTGCGTTCACACTTATTTACAGCGTCTCCGCCGTGCTTAAAAACACATGAACACATACGCGTTGGGAACATTTGGCTGCAGAGGTTTCTCTTTTCTTTTTTTTTGTCACGTCGCTCTGGACGAAAACTAAAAAGATGGAGATTTATTGAGGATCCTTTTTCGTGGTCGACACACGAATTAAACGCAACAATCCGAGGTGGAGACCTGGTGTTCACGATGGATGAAGATCCACTCATGCAGGACCACATGGAGGGCAACGGGTCCGGAGTTGGTCCTGACTAAACTAAATCTCAACCTAACTAAGTGTTGTTGGGTTTTTAGGGACTAAAACTTTAGTTTAATTTGTGTCGTCCTGAAAGAAAGCCGTTGCAAAGGTCCTCTTACTGTGTTTCCAGAGCTTTCAGCTGTACCTTGTGGTCAGCGTGGATAATAAAACCTTGAGGCCCAACCCGGCTTATTTTACATTATCCTGTTTATAATGTGTATTATAAATAAATATGTGGTATCCAGTTCACGTCGGTTGTCTCGATTCAAAAAGAAACTTTGTGTTTAAACTTGTAATAAAAAGAAAATCTGGCGGGATTTGAACCTTTTATATCTGACGGATCAGAGTCCAAATCCGAATCCTTCCTCTTCTTAACCTTTAACCCTCACTGCAGTGTTTCTCATGATCTTCAGTGGCTTTATGAATATGACATCACTCTGATGGTGGGTGTCTTCTCAACACATATCTGTGTAATTATTTAAAATATGTTTTTTTTTTTATATTTGTTTCAAATCAGAGCGTCTCCTCCTCTGGTCTTTAGTTTCACCGCGTCACGTTTTAATCAGTGAAGAAGAAGAAGAAAAACACAGCCGATGCTCGACGTCTAGATTATAAATCATGTAAATGTTTCAGTGCAGCCGAAGAAGAAGAAGAAGAAGAAGAAGAAGAAGAAGAAGAAGAAGAAGAAGACGACGGTGACGAAGAACTAAAAAGACGATGAAAAAGATGATTCAGAAGATCCAAAATGAGAAGAATAAAAACAAAAAAGCAACGACGAAAAGGAAGAAAAAGACAACGACAAAAAATAGAAAGGAGAAGAAGATGACGATGACTAAAAAGAAGCAGAAAATGAACGACAAGAAGACGATGAGGAAGAAGAAGAGGAAGAGGAAGATGTCCATGTGCAGACAGGAACTCCCCTGAGACCAAATACAGCTCAACTGAAGCCGTTCAATCAATAAAACATCTGTATTATTAATAAAATGCACTAAATCAAAACGTGCCGATCATCAGACTCACAGCATCGTTTATAAAATGTCGCTTTGACTCCATGGAGTCTCGTTTCATCGCCTCCTTTACGTCGCGTACAGACGTAATCAGATTAAAGATGGCGGAGGTGGATGTCAGATTAAAGATGGCGGAGGAGGACGTCTGATTAAAGATGGCGGAGGATGACGTCTGATTAAAGATGGCGGAGGAGGACGTCTGATTAAAGATGGCGGAGGTGGACGTCAGATTAAAGATGGCGGAGGTGGACGTCTGATTAAAGATGGCGCAGGTGGACGTCTGATTAAAGATGGCGGAGGAGGACGTCTGATTAAAGATGGCGGAGGAGGACGTCTGATTAAAGATGGCGGAGGTGGACGTCTGATTAAAGATGGCGGAGGTGGACGTCAGATTAAAGATGGCGGAGGTGGACGTCTGATTAAAGATGGCGGAGGAGGACGTCAGATTAAAGATGGCGGAGGTTGACGTCAGATTAAAGATGGCGGAGGAGGACGTCTGATTAAAGATGGCGGAGGTGGACGTCAGATTAAAGATGGCGGAGGTGGACGTCTGATTAAAGATGGCGGAGGAGGACGTCTGATTAAAGATGGCGGAGGTTGACGTCTCTCCAGACAGGAAGCCGTCTGAGCGGTTAGCGCTCGCCGGGCGGACGACCACGACATCTGCGGCGTTGCAGATCCGCCCACAAAAAGACTTTTAACGTCCTCGCCCGCGACCGCTAGCTTGTTTTCATTAAACCGCCATCCTTCATCTCCTCGGCTAACGGTCGGAGGCCGAGCGGCAGCAGGAACGAGACCTCGACTAGAAGAAAAGAGTCTTCTTCAAACAAAGAGCAGCTAATCATCGTCTCAAGTTTCCACTGGAAAACTTGAAGCCGCATCAACTTCCTCGGCGTGAAAGCTCTCCTGTTGTTGTATTTTTCGGGGCCGCGCTGCAGGAGCTTTAACAAGTTAGCGCTGCGTAGCTTTCATGAGCCCTTCAGAGTCCCGCAGCCATCTCCAGGTGATTAAACACCATTTCTAAATAAATTATGCGTTCCATCTCTCTCCACTTCTGATACCTTCCAGCTCAGAGAGGTCGGACTCCCAGCCCGGATTCACTCGCAACTTTGAGGCAAAGAAATAACACAAAGTGAAGATATATACGCGGGGTATAGAGCTGAGAAATCCTCCACAAAAGCGTAAATATTATTTTCTACCTGAGAGCGCTTTCAGCGGGGTTAAAACAAATCCCTGAAAACAAGGAGCGTCCCGGGGTAACGAAGCCGCTCATGAATATTCTGCGCGGGGCTTTTCGCAAAACCGGTCCACTTTTTTTTTTTTTCCCTTATTTTCTAATTGACGGAAAGTTCAGGCGATTATTTATTTATCGGCCGCGCGATTCCTCGGCGTTTTCCCTCCCGGGGGCGTCCGATGGAAGGATAAAATAAATAAAATGAAATAAAGAGAGGAAGGGGTGTGTTGCGGGAGGAGGAGCCGAGGCGGGCGGACGCAGAAGAAGAAGAAGAAGAAAAAAACCCCGAGACCTTGTAAAGATCTCTGCTAACAGATTTTCTACCGAGGATTTGTGAAACTCCATCTCGGCTAATCACAATGGAGCCTATTAGCGCTTGACATTTTTATCCGGCAGCCAAAGACTTCACATCTCTGGCTGCCAACGCGGCCGGCTAACGGTAGCGGACAGCCGTGGGGGGCTGGAGGAGGAGGTGCTGGGCGGCGCTCCTCCTGGGCCCCTCCTGGGCCCACCTGCAATCCAATACCTGAGCCCCGGCGCCCCGGACGCATTGATTTCTTGTCAGCCGCAGAAGTTTTTTCGGCCGGGTTGAGAGCGAGGATGCTGCTGCAGAGAGGAGGGGGAGAGGGGTGAGAGAAATCTTAATTAAGAGAGGGGGATTTACTCGACCTGGCTGCAGCTTCTTTGGGGATCCGCTCGATGAATCATGCGAAGAAGAAGAGGAGGAGGAGGAGGAGGAAGAGGAAGAGTGTGTTTCCCGCTGCAGATTAAACAGAGTGACAGACCGAGCGCCGCCCTGGTGTTGGAGTCTCTCTCTCTCTCTCTCTCTCCCTCTCTCTCTCTCTCTCTCTCTCTCTCTCTCTCTCTCTCCTGTCGATTCCTCTCTCTCTCTCCCTCTCTCGTGTAAATTGATCTCTCTCTCTTTCTGTCTCCCTCTCTCCCTCTCCTTTTCCCTCCCTCCCTTCTTTCCTCCCTCTCTCCATCCCTCCTCCCTCTCTCCCTCTCTCCTTCTCTCTCCTTCTCTCTCTCTCTCTCTCTCTCCCTCTCTCTCTCTCTGTCTCCCTCTCTCTCTCTCTCTCTCCCTCTCTCGTCGATTCCTCTCTCTCTCCCTCTCTCGTGTAAATTGATCTCTCTCTCTTTCTGTCTCCCTCTCTCCCTCTCCTTTTCCCTCCCTCCCTCCCTTCTTTCCTCCCTCTCTCCATCCCTCCTCCCTCTCTCCCTCTCTCCTTCTCTCTCCCTCTCTCTCCCTCCCCCCCCCCCCCCCCCTCTGAAGGTGGGGCCTGGGGCAGATCTGCACTGCTGAACTCATTACAGAGTATTACCCGCTAAGAAAACACTTCTCCGCTCTAATTGCCCAATTTAGGACTGCAGGTGGTCGCGGCAGCCGGCCGTCACTCACACCTTTTTACTGTTCGCTGCTTCGCCGCTGCTAACCGCTAACACGTGGCGCCGGTTCGGATCTTCAGCAACAGGAAGGAAGTGACTCGTCGCTTTATGTTCAAATGTGACAAATGGTTGAACTCGGCTTTTATTTGATTTAAGATGTGGTTCCTGCGCTGGATGCAGACGGTGTGATTGACCTGCAGGAGCTCAGCGGCCTCAGGTCTGCTCTACCTTTTAATACAGAAACTGAAGCTTTAGACTCAAATTAAAACCTGTAAACAGTGAGCAGCGGCTCTCTGTTGAAAATATAAAGTCTGACGACCCAAATATGAATTATAAAGAAATAATAGTAAAATATTTAAGTGCTTAAACAGCTGGAACAGCGAACGTCCGTTTTTATTGTTTTTTTATAGGGAGTCGGCAAAGAACAGGTATTCATTTCACATTAAAAGTCTTGCAGGCAGGCTTTTAATGTGAAAGAACATCTGGTTTATTCTCTTGTGCTAAATGTACGAGTAGATAAAACTGAATTGTGAGCTGCTGTTGCCGCTCTCTGCAGGTATACTGACCTCCTTCAATGTGTTTAACTTCACTACATGTTATTATTTATTATTCGACTACCGGCTTTATAAAATAATTCACAGAAGTATTGTACTTTTAACTCTCACTACATGTTTTAATTGATCTTTTATTGCGATCAAACTGTTCGAAAGAACATGAAATATATAACACAATTAATAATCAATTTAATCTGCTGATTATTTTCTCCTTTAATCGATTGATTGTTTTATTTGTAAAAAAAAAGAGGAAAATAGTCGGTGTCAGAATTACCAATACAATACTTTACCAATACAATGTTTTTTTTCAATATTAATACTATTACTAATAAATTACAATTATTAGCATCATTACATCTGAAAACCAAAATGTTTGTTTACAGGGAAAAACAGTGTTTTATGTTTTGTATAAAAATCTGAAATTGTAAAAGTAACTGAAGCTGAGACATAAAGTAAATTGGACAAAAGTACAAAGTGGCTTTAAAGGAAAATACTACAAGTACCTCAAGTTTGTAGTTGTACTTGAGTACATGTTCATAGTTGCACCATCAGTCGTCTACATTTCATATTTCAGCCTGAAGAGAGGAACAATATTAGCATTGACCGGAGCATCTCTGGTAAAGCCAGCGGTGGTTCCTGGTATCAGAGACCAGGACCCCGGGTGCCAGGTCCTCATGAATAGCTGCTCTGTATTCAGCAGCGTTCAGGTCCGTTCAGGTCCACTGCCTCCTGGATCAGGGCTAACGATCCTCGGCCCTCTTTTCAGGTCCAAAGGTCTTGGATCGGTGGAGACGTGGTGTTTTTAAAACCACACACACCACCAGAGGCACAATTAGCTCGTCGGGCTAAAGCGCAGCAGCTCAGGCTTTTAATCCGGGCTGGGCCTGCGATGATGTCACTTCCTGCTGTCTGAAAGGAGGTGCGTTTGAAGTCTGCAGGGAGGAACGGGAAGCTTCGGCCGGGAGTCGGAGCGCAAACTGGTGTTGGAGGGTTTAACTGGTTCCTTAACTGGTTCCTGTGAAAGTGTTTTAATGTGCGGCTGCAGAGGAAATAAAGCGACACAGAAGACGGGAACCGAGCGGCTCTTTGCCTCCTTTTGTCTTCTGTCTCGATCACCAGTTGATGCTTTAGCTTCTTTCTTTAGCGTCTTTCTTTAGCTTCTTGCTTTAGCTTCTTTCTTTAGCGTCTTTTTTTAGCTTCTTTCTTTAGCTTCTTGCTTTAGCTTCTTTCTTTAGCTTCTCGCTTTAGCTTCTTGCTTTAGCTTCTTGCTTTAGCATCTTGCTTTAGCTTTTTTCTTTAGCTTCTTGCTTTAGCTTCTTTCTTTAGCTTCTTGCTTTAGCTTCTTGCTTTAGCTTCTTTATTTAGCTTCTTTCTTTAGCGTCTTGCTTTAGCTTTTTATTTAGCTTCTTTCTTTAGCTTCTTGCTTTAGCATCTTTCTTTAGCGTCTTTCTTTAGCTTCTTGCTTTAGCTTCTTTCTTTAGCTTCTTGCTTTAGCTACTTTCTTTAGCTTCTTTATTTAACTTCTTTCTTTAGCTTCTTTCTTTAGCTTCTTGCTTTAGCTTCTTTCTTTAGCTTCTTGATTTAGATTCTTTCTTTAGCTTCTTGCTTTAGCTTCTTTCTTTAGCTTCTTGCTTTAGCTACTTGCTTTAGCTTCTTTATTTAGCTACTTGCTTTAGCTTCTTTTTTTAGCTTCTTGCTTTAGCATCTTTCTTTAGCTTCTTTCTTTAGCTTCTTGCTTTAGCTTCTTGCTTTAGCTTCTTTCTTTAGCTTCTTGCTTTAGCTTCTTTCTTTAGCGTATTTCTTTAGCTTCTTTCTTTAGCTTCTTTCTTTAGCTTCTTGCTTTAGCATCTTTATTTAGTTTCTTTTTTAGCTTCTTTCTTTAGCTACTTTCTTTAGCTTCTTGCTTTAGATTCTTTCTTTAGCATCTTTCTTTAGCTTCTTGCTTTAGATTCTTTCTTTAGAATCTTTCTTTAGCTTCTTGCTTTAGCTTCTTTTTTTAGCTTCTTTATTTAGCTTCTTGCTTTAGCTTCTTTCTTTAGCTTCTTTCTTCAGCTCATTTCTTTAGCTTCTTTCTTTAGCTCAATGTTTTAGCTTCTTTCTTTAGCGTCTTTCCTAAGCTTCTTGCTTTAGCTTCTTTATTTAGCTTCTTGCTTTAGCTTCTTGCTTTAGTCTCTTTTTTAGCTTCTTTATTTAGCTTCTTGCTTTAGCTTATTGTTTTATCTTCTTTCTTTAGCGTCTTTCTTAAGCTTCTTTCTTTAGCTTCTTTCTTTAGCATCTTTCTTTAGCTTCTTACTTTATCCGACGTAGACTTTGATTAGAAACGTATTTGTGAAATGTCAAAAAACAAACAAAATATAAATACGTTTCCCTCAAAACGTAACGGTCAATGCAATTTTGTTGCATGGACATCGATTTTTAGGAGAACTTGATATCTGACAGAAATGAATGTCCATTGCGTAACGTAAACATTAGCTCATGCATTTTGAAATGAAAGAACAAATCATTGTTTTTAAGTAATCTTGACCTACTAATCGCCAATAATTTCTGCTGCTATTCTTCTTCAGATGTTCTTTGTATTTATAAATCTTTACTTTGTTGTCAGACAAAATAGTTCCATATTTACGGCAATTGTGTGACGATATGAATAATGGAATCAATATAACAACTTCTGGAGATGATTGAGTAAAAAGTCAGAATTATTGGCTGACTTGAAATTATTACCCACCTTCTAAATTTGCAGAAATTGAACAAGCTGCAAAAACTAATTCGGCAAAATAAGTTATGTTATTTTACAGTAAATAAAAAAAAACGTTTGTATATATATTTAAAAACAGTGTCTGTCATCCTGAAGCTCAAAAGTTACCAAACTGAAGAGACACACAAGGAGCCGTCCCTCTTCGCCTCAGGGCAGTAAATCCTGAAAGGTGTGTCGACAGGTGACACCAGTGTTTACCAGTGGACGGACGGACACACACACTCACGCACGCAGGCTCTGAAACCCGATCCACCTGCTGAAGGGATGGGAGGAGTTATTGCACGCATGAGCGGCGTGTTGGGACATAAATCCGCAGGAGGGTCAGGTAGACGATGAAAGCCCGCCGGTCGCTGTCCACGTGGATTTACGGCCATTAAGACAACGCCAGTGGACTCTGAGAGCTACAGCGCAGCGCCGCAGGATTTATGAAAGGAAATAGCTGCACTGGGCTCTTTTTTTTCTTCTTGTTTTATTATATTTTCCAGGAGGGTGTCACGTTGCAGCGCTCGGTGGGAAACTGGACGCAGGAAGACGACGACGACATCTGGATGTGATTTCAGAGGGATGGGAGTGAAATATGAAAAGTGAAAAGAGAGTCTTGACCCCAGCAGCAGCTGGAGGTCAAACTCTGACAGACAAATATTTAAAGAGATTTTACCTCCGTGAGGACCAGTAATAACCCTTCATATGAAGTACAAGTACCCATAAGTACTGCTCTATCGTCGAGTGTTTAGGTACTTGTACATTTTCTGCTACTTTATATTTCTACTTCATAATATTGTTCTTTTTACTTCTATACTTCCATCTGAATACCTTGAACAGATTCAGATTATTTATACTAAATATAATCAATTAATACATGATTTGTATCATTATTGATCAAACTATCATCAGTATATAAGTGTGTCCAGGTCAAGGTGTGTCCCAGGCTCAGGTGTTTCTAAGGCCCAGGTGTGTCCCAGACCCAAGTGTGTCCCAGACCCAAATGTGTCCCAGACCCAAGTGTGTCCTAGGCCCAGGTGTGTCCAGGTCCAGGTGTGTCCTATGCAGCAGAGTACCCTCCAACTGGTCTGCAGCCTGGAGACAGAAATCCAAACAAACAAAGAATAGTTCAGTCAAAATAAAGTAACGATGTATTCCTCTAAAATGTAATATATATATATATATATATATATATATATATATATATATATATATATATATATATATATATATATATATATATATATATATATATATATTCAGATTACATACTAATTTGTTCTTCCTTCAAATTATCTTCAGCTGTTTCTCTTTGTCTGAAAACATATAAATATTTTGAGTGTTTCTGGTCTAAAGCGTAATTATAATAAAACAGTCATTAAAAACCCATTTTTGCCGTAATGGTAATCACATGAACCTGTTCAGCTTTAATTTGCTTTCTGAAACATAATTAGTAAAAACCTTTGCTGCCCTCCTTTTGTCTTCACTCGCCTGGAGATGAACAGCAGCTCTCGGTGAAGTGGAGTCACACACACACACACACACACACAGCTGAAATGGGAAAAAAAAGGAGGTATTGAGCAGCTGACGGAGGTTAACAGCTTCTCCGTGAGCGTGTTGTCGGTTTCCCGCCTGTGTTTCATCACCGTGTCGGCGCTGTAGCTTTAATATCGGCTGTCACCGGGGACACGAATATGTAGCATCATCGTCTGAGGCGATGAAGAAATGAAGAACACAATAACATCAAATGAAAACAAAGTGTTCGGCTCACTTTAAAAGCCTCCCTCCCCCCCCAAAAAAATGACACTTTACAGGAAAAACAGCCGTGATCATTTACATAATAGATGTTGTTGAACCCCCGAGGTGTTCGGTCCCCCGGGAAAGACGTCCCCCTTCTGTGCTTCAACGTCTGAGAAGTTTCTAGTTTTCCCCAAAAAATTAAAATACAGCGTCTGATCGGATAAATCACGTTTCGGTCTGATTGTGTTTTTCTGAGTCTGAGGTTCCCTGAAGGCACCGCGGAGTGGTTTCTCTCTGCCTGTTAAGAACAACTGAGCTAATATTTTCAATATCCAGCAAAGGCAAGACAAACATTGACGGACACGTTTACGTTTTCTGACACTCAAAACCTGCACATTCTTAAAAAAAAACCTTTTAATATAATGTTGACATTATATTACTGACAGAGTGTAATGCCATGTACTGTGGACACGCCCCCTGAGGTAATGCTAGGCGTCCTTGAGAGTTTTCCCAGGGCCCTCGGGACGGATCTGGGAGGTTATTGAGTGCCTTTAGGGGCGTTCGGGGGTCTTATAGGAGTTTTTAAGGCTTGTTCAGGAAGTTCCAGGTGTCCTTGCAGAGGTTCAAGTTGCAAAACACAGATTTCTTTCTTTCAACCCGCTCTCACTCCCACCGAGGCTCGGGTCGGTGCTCCTCGAGGTCCGACACCGATGCACCGCTTAGGCTCCGTTTATACTCGCGCTCGGCGCCTGTTGCGGCGGGAATTTCGGAGCGTGAACGAAGGAGTTTATACTCCTTATTCCCCTGAAACGCCAGAGGGCGCACAAACAAGGTGAACCACGCAGAATCAATAAGACACCGAGGGTAACTCACTGATTTGAACAGAGGCTGTAGGTGCAACTGGCAAGAAGCCATAAACCAACCTACACAATGAGGAGCGGTCGTAGCTATCTGTATACTCATGTCTCATATTTATGGATGATTGTACGGCCTTTGCAAGACCTGTAAGGGAAAAAGTTTTATTAGTGTGTATTATAAAGAAACAGAGGTTGAATATCCTGTAAAATATTTGGTTTGGCTGCAAAATCGAAAATTTCAAAAGCATTTCTAAGCAAATTGTCCCTCTTTTTTTCTCCTAGACATGTAAATAATGCTTTTATCAGTGAACTATTAGTGAGTCACGTGATCAGCTTCACCACTAAGCGACGGGTCTCTCAACAAACTCCAATATGAATGACTGCCGTGGTATGAAGATGAAGACGGTCCACACAGGAGGAGGAGGAGTCAAGCAAAACAAGACTTTCATCCAGGAGACCGCTGTTCGAGTCCCGTGTGAGACTAAAAGTGATGCGCTGACATTCAGCACGTAAGTTGCTTGTCACGTGACCCGTTTGTCTCTCGGCTAGTCGTGTATTGCCAAAACCAACAGATGTCCATGACTCATCCAAAACGGGGGAAGCGTAAGGCGTCGTAGTTTGAATTTAAAAGGCCCTGACCAATGACCGAGCGTCTGTATTTGACACATTGGGTTGAGTTAGTTTTTGTCAGTGCACTCTAGGAGTCCTAAGAGAGTTTCTAGGGGTTCTTGAGGAAGTTCTCATCGTCCTATAGGAGGCGTTCTCATCCGGGGCCGAACACCCTTGACCTCAAAGTCCAATTAGTTAGACAATGTGTATCGCACCATTGATCCCATTTGAAAAGGTGGTCTTGGGTTTTGTTTTCATGTGTGTGGGGGAACCTTCTAGGTGTCGTTACGAGGGTTCAAGAAGTCATTGAGGACATTCCAGGAACCTCATAGAGGTTTTAGGGAAGTGACTGTGTATATTCTTGGGGTCATTGAGAGGGTTCTCAGACCCCTCGGAGTTTGTAGAAGTCAGTTAGACTCTTGAGGCTTTTTTAGGAATCCTAGAGGAGATTTCAAGGGTCCTCTTCGGTCCTGCTGAAGAGGTTTCTGAGGAGTTTCCAGTAGTCCTTGAGAGGGTGCTAATGTCCCCTGGATAAGCTCCAGGGGTCCTTGAGGAAGCCGTTTAGGGTTCTTTCTCTTTCGATCCAAAACTAACTGACAGAAGAACCTCAAGCTGCAGAAGCAGAGCGATGTTTTCTCTGCGTGGACCCTGTTGATCTTCCCTGCAGGGTTTCCTGTTCTTCGACTGCTGCCGGCTCGACATTAACTCCAGATTACACCTCGGAGACTCATGAGAACAACATTTTCAAAACACCAAAAAAAGGAAAAGAAAAAAGTCGCCTCTTACTGAATGTTTAAAAAAAATAAAAAGATAGAAAACTCAAAATGCTGTCAGAGGTTACTGCAGACGGAAATCTCTGAAAGGTCAGGGAATCCCTGAGGAACATGGGGGGGTACCACAAGAACCGGTGTCACATGACGGGTCGACTCAGTGCTGCATATGTGGATTTTTGAGGTGGGATGACGGAGGGGGGGGGGGGGGGGGGTCACAGGGAATTGAACCTTTAACCCTGGTTAATAACTCTGGATGTTAGGAAACATTCAACAATTACTAAAATTAAATGGCATTAAAAGGAAACTACACCCTCACATTATGCTAGAAAACTCCTTCAAAACAGATATATAAAAAAATAAACATGATCTTTTGTTTAAACCCGATTTATATTCTGTATCTTCGGACACATTTGGACGTCCACCAGGAATTAAAGTTCAGAGTGTTTGAAGAATAATTTTAAAAAACAGCAGACGTTTGTAACGAAGCTGAAAACAAACTGAAGTGTGTGTGTGTGTTTGTGTGTGTGTGTGTGTGTGTGTGTGTGTGTGTGTGTGTGTGTGTGTGTCAGGGGATGTGGTCTTACATTAACCCTGCTGTGAAGGTTCAGAGTAGGAGGAAGAGGAAGAAGAGGAGGAGGGTCGCTCCACCTCCTCACTGCAGCGATGGAGAGGAAGAGAATGAAAACTGGAGTGTGAATAAAAGGTCAGCTGTCCTGTGCTGTCAACACACACACACACACACACACACACACACACACACACACACACACACACGCACACACACACACACACACACAGTGTAACAGCAGCCGTCCTGAGAGGATTTGAACGCGTGCATGTGATTTTTCAGCTCTGCAGTGTGAAGTCTTCAACTGTAAACATTTCACTGAACAGAAAAACATGGAAATGTATTTCTTTTAAAGAAAAATACAGGAGTATAAGTATTTGACTTGTTTGGACAGGTGTCTTCAGGTTCCAGATATCCTTGAGGACATTTTTAGGATCTTTGAGGACATTCCAGGTGCCATCGAGAACATTCTAGATGTGTTCTTTTGGGGGTTCAATGAGTCATTGTGTGGGTTTCAGACAAGCTTGGAGATTCTAAGGGTCTTTGAGTATGTTTGCTGTGTTCTTAAGGGGGTTGAAGGAGTCCTTGAGGACGTTCCAGGGTTCCTTAAAAGGGATAGCGTCCCCATTGGTCCTTTAGCGGATTCTATGTGACCTTTAGGACATTACAGGAGTCCTTGAGGAGGTTCCAGAAAGGTCTAGCGTCACCAAGGGTCCTAAAGAGGGTTCTAGTTGGCCTTTAGAACGTTACAGGGGTCCGCGAGGAGATTTCAAGGGTTATTGAAGACATCCTACATGTTCCTGAGGGCGTTCAAGGGGCCCTTCAGGACATTGTAGTTCTATTGGTGGTCAGACGATCACCATGCAAGGGTTTCAGATATCCTTAAGGATGTTTTAAGGGTCTTTGAGTACATTCCAGGGGTCACTGCAGACGTTCTAGGTGTTCTTTAGGGGGTTTCAATGATTCCTTGAGGACATTATATTGGTTAAATAGGACATTGTATCATCACTAATGGTCCATGCAGGGGTTTCAGCCAAGCTTGAATATTTTAACAAGCTATCTGTGTTCTTTAGGGGGATCAAAGAGTCCTTTTGGACATTGGATGAGGTTTCAAGGGCAATCGAGGACATTCTAGGTGTTCTTCAGGGAGTTCAAGGGTTCCTTGAGGACATTTCAAGGGTTGTATAGAAGGCTATTGGATCGACAAAGGCTCTGGAAAGGGCTATATAATTGGGACTAATTGAGGACATTCTTGTGGGGGTTCAAGGAGTCCTTGAGGACATTCCATGAGTCATAAAGGGGTTTTAGGGGACATCCAGGGGTCCTTAAGGAGGTTCTAGACCACTAGCGTCCTTAAGGAGATAATAAGGAGGTGTCCTTGATGACATTTTAGGAAACCTTGGAGGTTCCCTTACAATATTTAACATGAATAATGTTTGTTTTGGGTCTTGTGCTCAATCTGTTCTCTGCTGAAACATGACCTGTATTTTAAAACGTGACATTTCCATCACGTTTTAATCTCGGAAAAATAAAAACAATCATTGTGAATCGTCCCCGGGCTTTGAAACAAAGAAGCAAATAATTCATATTGTGTCTCTGCCAGCGTTCGTTTTTAATATATATTGAAGGGTTTATCATAATCCATAACTCAGAGCAGCCGTGTGTGTTTCCACGGTGAGGCGACAGTAATCATGTCCTGTCTAAGTGGTTTACATGCACAGTGTGAGGATCATTATTACGTCCTATTACTGGAGCACAGTGAGGCGACTCTAATAATAGACGCATTAACTGAGCTGCAAACAATCTCTGAATCCTATTAAGACTCGGCTGCACTAATTATTTCCCTCTGTGCTGCAGCGCTCGTCTGACGGGATCATGCCATCGCTCTCTCAACCTTTTTAATCTCGTCTTTGTGTTCGCAGTGCGACACACTCACACGGTGAATCTGATTATTTACAGGTTTTTAATTCACCTGGTAATTGAAATGTTTGTCCTCGTGTTTTCATTCATGTCCAAATCATTCAGCTCTGGAGGAAAATACAGTTGGAAACAAAAACACAACGGTTTTCACACTCTGGATACATGGATGGACATTACAATGGACGTTTACAACACGGAGAAGATAACGGCATCTGTCTACTACTAGCTTGATTTTTTTTTTTACATATTGGAAAAAATGGGTTATCGACCTGATCTTATTTTCATAAATCAATTAATGTACATTAGAGAATATATTACTCCCTAGTTATACATTGTTTTTTTTTATTTCTTCGTTTCATTCTGTTTCTTTTTTGTGCTTTCTTTGATGTTTTCCTCCCCTTGTTCTATGAAGGTGTAACTAAAATGAGCATCATCTAAACATTTGCACATGCAATGCCAATTGTCTGAAAAACATCTGTAAAAGTCTAATTGATGCCTACTACCAATACAACAAAAATGAATGAAAAAAAAAAAAATCATCCGTGGAGGTTTATTTTCAGACGGTCGAGTCTTTGTCATTTAAAATCTTCCTAAAAATAATTAAGGAGAAGCAAGAGAGGATTTCTCCTGATGGGTGGAACTTCGTGAGGTGAGTCAGCTGAATGTCGTTGGGCTGAAGGAAACAACCTTAAACCTGTTGCTAAGAGCCTAAATGTGTTGATTTTTATATAAAAATAAACACCTTTATTAATCTCTTTTAAACTAAATCTGATATACAAAAACTTTAGTTCCAAACAAACCAAACAGTTAATTTTATTTCTGTTATTTATCTGTTTGTAAAATGCATTGAAGAACAAAACAAACACATGAAACATACAGGGGAAACATTTGAAGAAAAGATAAAGAAATATCATATTTATTTTTGTTTTTAATGAATTCACAGATCATCAAACGTGTACAAACGATACATTCATGAGTGAATTTTCACTTTTGATAATAAAATGATGTGATTCACATAATATATATATATATATATATATATATATGTATATATATATATATATATATATATATATGGAAACTAATGAAAAACACAAAAGTTGAGTGAAAGTTCGCTGTTGACCCTGAAGCCATCCAGGAAGTGAACCTTGATTTGTGTTTTCCTTTGAAGGCGGGACTACACACACAGAACTATTTATGGCTTTCTGTTGATTATCTCTAAGTTTATGTTTCTGTTTTTGACCAGAAGATAATTCTGCCAGATTTGTTCTTCATTAGAGAACATTTGCGTAAATAAAGCCGACACCTGAAGTGTTTCCTTCAGATGTCGACGCCTCGTCAGGAAGCTCGTCACGGGAACCCAGCGGAGCCGGCGGGAGGCTCGCCACATGAAATGCATCCTGGGGAAGAAATCTGGCAGAAAGTCCTCGCCGAGCGTTTCTGATCCTGGAGCCAAAAGCAGGTTTTAGAGTCAGAAAACTGGCAGGAAGTCGTCTTCTTCTTCTTCTGGTGACCAAACAGGAAGTTCAGGCGGACGGAGCAGGAATCTGTGGAGGGCGCGGTGTTCCCGCTCCTCTTCCAAAAAAATACCCGACGAGCCGCTTCACAAGCCCTCGACTCGTCTCACAAGAGATTCCTTCGTCTCCAGCGACTGAAGTTCCGTCTCGTGGTTTATGTCACATAAATGCAGGTTTTCTTTCCAATATTTCCCTGTGTTCACAACAGAAAGAAGCTCTCCGCCTGCAGCCCGACAGCCTGTCCGTCAACTGGAAACCAGACTGAACTACGAGGCATTAAAGACATATCAATGTTGCAACATTGTTGCATATTTAACCGATGAAACCACAACGTTCAGTCGCAGTCAACACACGTGTGTTTGCCCTTTAAGCACCCTGGGACCAATTTTGGGTCTAGACCTTTTTTTCTTTTCCCCTGTGTTTGAGTCGTCGTAGGAACCCCAAATTAATTCCAATACTTGTGTTTATTGTATGTATTTGTGATACATTTGAATATATTTTGATCATAACTATGAACATCCAGCACGATATGAGCAAGATTTCCCAAAAATGCCTCCTGGAGCAGGTCACCGAGTTTTTCAAACTGCATTATGATGCCCTAATAACAGCCCACATACTAATAAGACACCTTTTTGCAAAGATCTGGTCTTCAGACGCTCCGTCCTTCAATGTCACAACACACTCGCGTCCTTATTACGTATTACTGGGACAAAGTATCCTCATAACGTTTGTATAAGATCTGAATGAAGAAGTCGCTTCTTGTTGCGAGATTCCAGCAACACGAGTTAAGTTCCGCTCGTCACGTTTAATTAAACACACAATCACAAACGACAAGTTATCCTCAGAGCGTTTTACAATCTGTACACATATGACATCCTCACATCGGTTCAGGAAAAGCTCGCCCCCAAAAAAAAACGTATTTTCAAAATAAAACTTCTGTGTTCACAGGAAACTCAGTTGAGGGAACCGAACGACTTGAGTAAAAGAACGTTGTTCGTGTTAAAATAACTCCAGAAGTGACGTTATTTCAGTCTAGAGGTCACGTGATGCATATTTCGATGCCCCTGTGTTTTGGACACGCCTCCTGTGTTTTGGACACGCCTCCTTTGTGGATTCCTCCGGTCATCGTTTGACGTCGTCGGTCGAAGTGTCTGAAACAATGCGGATCGGCGTCGCGGTAAAAGCTCTGCTTGAGTAATGAAAACCAAAATGTACAAAACATAGTGATGTAAAACGTGTTTCACGGAAGAACTCAACTTCTATTTTTCGAATCAGAAATCGCGTTCAACGTCAACTTCACAAATGTTTAAACGTTTGCGCGTGCCGACTGTATTCATCCTGCAGGGACGTTGTTGTGCTTCACAAAGAGAATGCAAATCCAATCAAAATGTAAACCATAAAGATCGAGACGTATTCATTTTAAATACACACACACACACACACACACACACACACACACACACACACACACAATGAAGAGTAAACCAGTGAAAATAAATCTACCTCAAATTAATGTTTTTTTTTACAAAACTGGATGTAAATATCTGACGTATTTATTCTAAATCACATTTTGTTCTCTGAACTCTCGGCTATTGATTGACGGAGGATGTTTGTCCGGCGCTGATCTCCAGTCTGAGTTCGGCTCATTAGCATGCGGAGCTGATCGCAGCCGGACGCTCTGATTGGACATCTGTCAATAGAGGAATTAACGTGTTGGACAGGCGTCCCCTGGACGGAGGTTAGAGAATCCTGCTGAGGACGCCCCCCACCCCCACCGTGAGAGATTGACAACAGGATTAGAGACCCCTGAACCCCCAGAACCCCCCAGGTCTCTGAGAAAAACTCTGGCTTTAAGATTGACAGGTGAGACTAACAAATATTCCGATGCGTTTTCTTCTTCTTCTTCTTCTTCTTCTTCTTCTTCTTCTTCTTCTTCTTCTTCTTCTTCTTCTTCTTCTTCTTCTTCGTCTTCTCCCGTCAGACCTTAAAAACACGCGCAGAAGTAAAAAACTAATCTGGCACCAAATAGAGCAAAACATATAAAAAGAAATGTCCTTTGAGATTAAGCTAAACCTACAAATATATAATAATGCACCGTAATGCATTACTAACATAAATAGCCCTCAACATTAGTAAACTAGTAGTTTAGTTATTTAAACCTAACTAGTAGTTTAGTTATTTAAACCTAACTAGTAGTTTAGTTGTTTAAACCTAACTAGTAGTTTAGTTATTTAAACCTAACTGAGTAGTTTAGTTAAACTAAACCTGATTATGTTTTCATAAAATATAATTTGAACCGTCGTGTGAGGATATGATTAAATGATTTACATCGGCACACGTTTATTTTGATTTGGAAATGGAGGAGCAACTTACACTTTATTAAAATTATTAGTAAAAAGCAGGTGGAAGGGAAACTGAAGTCAGAGATTTTTCAAATGTTTGACAACCGGAATAAATCCACAAAAATCATCAGATTATTTCATAAGTGGACGGCAGAGAGGTGATTAACATCTAGTAATATTATACATGTCATTGCATGTCTTTTAAATTGACACTATCATTTCACATGTAACAGTGTATTTCTACAGTATATTAATACTTTTACTGCAGTAAATTATTTCTCTACATTTTATTCCTGTTTGACATTAAAATAAACCAGATTACACTGATCCGGTTTAAACACAGCTCCCTCAATTTGATCCAGATCCTGAGGAGTCAGGAGAAAATATAGAGGGGGAGTAAAGGGGGAGTAAAAGGGGGAGTAGAGGGGGCGTAAAGGGGGAGCAAAAGGGGGAGTAAAAGGGGGAGTAAAAGGGATTAAAGGGGAGTAAAGGGGGAGCAAAAGGGGGAGTAGAGGGGGCATAAAGGGGGAGTAAAAGTGGGAGTAGAGGGGGCGTAAAGGGGGAGCAAAAGGGGGAGTAGAGGGGGCGTAAAGGGGCTCTGGTAGAGCGTCAGGAACCCGAGCCAGAGGCTGCAGGGGGGAAGCAGCTTCCAACACAAACCGAGGCGTCCAGCAGCGACCGACAGGACCTGGACGTGACGCCCGGAAGCGTTTGAGGGGCGGCGAGACGCGTCTGTGGTTCTGATCCGACGGGAACGCGTCCAGAGCCACTTACACACCGAGAGGCTGCCAGAGGGCCGCCGGCTGGAGAACACGGCTGCTGACACATGAAAACAAGACTGGAATCTGATCCAGAGTCCTGGACCGCCTCCCCCTCCTCCTCCCCCTCCTCCTCCCCCTCCTCTTCCTCCTCCTCCTCCTCCTCCTCTTAAGCTAACTCTCTGATTCCCCGGAGCCGCCCGTCAGACTGCTGGAGGTTTCGAGGCTGCAGGTGAGGAATGAGAACCAGATCATTTTAAACCTGTGAACTGAGAATGAACTGAACGTTGTCCGTAGTTTTACACAGTGATGCATTATTATCAGTATGCGGGTCTGAAAGCACGTGACTTTCACCCAGGAGGCCGCTGTTCATGTTTCATGTCAATGTTGAAGTAGTTACGTAACTTCCGCAGTTATTTTCACACCAAAAGCACGAACAGTCAGAATCGATTCTCGAATGAAAGCTGATGTTTAAGTCGTGGGATTGAGTTTTTATACCAGAAACTACCATGTCAGCCTCTTTTTAGACGCTAACCTCGGAATCACAAGTTCATTGTTACGTTGACTCAAGAAAACGAAACAAAAACGAGTTGATCATCTCGTTATCTGTACAAAATTAAAAAAATGTATTTCTTTTATTCCTCATAATGTTCATCAGAGATCAGGAATACTTCATATTTCGCATGCACTTCATATACAAACTATACTATAAAACGTTTTCATGTCGGTATATTCATGCACCACAACTTTACAGTCTTTTTTTTTTTTGCAATTTAAGAAGTTATATAGATGGAATAAGTATGTGGAACAAATACAGAAACACGAGTGATGTTCAACTTTTTTGTAACTTCTCACTTTTCAGCCAGGAAGCTGCTTCCTGATGTTTCACATTAAAAGCTCTCCAGGAAAAGGAACGATTGAGGCTTTTATTGTGAAACCACAAGAAACCTGTGGACTCCTTTGTGAGTAAATCAGCTCCTCCTTTGTGTGACATATTTACCAATTAGGATTATTGATCAATGAGGTCACCTCCAACTCTTTCACAATAAAAGCCTTCAGCAGTGTGCATTATCTTCCCTGAGGTCAAATTCAACATCATCTTTCAATCTGATGATTCTTTTTGGGATAAGAAATCAAATACTTTTAAAAACAGTATTTAATATTGACCTGCCAGATTTGTATTCCTGAGCACGTGGAGAGAATTTTACGCTGGCAGTTATGAAAATAAATTGTTTATATGATATATAATTACACAGTGAAATGAACAATAATAAAAACATGTTTTCTGATGGTTTGACTTTGTTGATTCAGACTCATGACCTCTAACATGTTGACTACAGCCCTGCCAGAAGGCTTTTATTGTGAAACATCTGGAGGAAGTGTTCAGTTATAATGACATTAACCTTTTCTTTTAAGTTTGTATCACAAAATCTGACATTTTTAGCTCAAAAAAGACGATAAGAAAAAAATATACAGACAGACTGCTCTAAATGTGACTGTTGATGATGAAAATGATTGACTATTAGCTGATTATTAGCTGTGACGTGAGTGTCAGAACGTTAAATATTAAAATGTTTGATTATGTTAAAGAGTGTAAAATCTTCCTGCTCTGAGGCTCTTCAGTGAAAATCCTCTGAAGCTGATTGAACTCGCCAATAAAACATGAAAGAAAGAGGTCAACTCCTGCTTTCCTTTTAAATATTCACACTGATTATTGAGCGCTGACACACACACACACACACACACACACACACACACACACACACACACACACACACACACGTTTAAAATTCAACCAAGTCAACAGTCGACCATTTAGATTCAGGTCATTAGTTGCCCAAAATGTGCATCTCAATATGTGGGCCAATATTTATTAAGATTTTTTTTATTTTGACAGCTGAACGACTGAATAATTCATTTTTTGTCGGAGGCACATTATTTATTTATTAATCAGCCTTAAATTTGGCCTCAGATCAGATTATCCGGCTGCTCTCCAACACCTTTCCCGATCTGTCGGTCTGAGCAGAAGCGTCGACATCAGCTGCTCGTTATTTGATCCATTGATTTTTTTTTTTTGTGCAAATGGTGTTTCCCCCAAAATATCAGCCGCCCATTACACAGAATGAATTATAGATGGCAGGAGATCTGCCGGGAGACAAAAGGCTCCACGTCCTTCGCTGCTCCAAAATAAAGACAATATTAAAATAATAAAAGAGTTCCTCTTTCTTTTAATTTCACGGGAAAAAACAATGAGTGAAAGTTTTCGAGAGATTTGAAGCGTGAAGACGTGAGTGACCCCATCGCTGTAAGGAACTGAAAGTCTTGCATCACAACAAACTCCATAAAAAAAGGCCTAAAGCAGGAAAAAGTCTCTGCATAATTTATCAGAATATAAAGTTGATGTGTAAATAGTGTTTCTTCTTGTAGGAAGCATTAATGAGGATGAATGAACTGCAGAATATACACGTTCAACAGAAACATCCGGAAGTGTTAGCTTTCATAAATCTACAAAGAGAAACACGTGAAGTAGATTTCATTCAGTCTGAAGCTGTATTTCATAATTGTTTCGCCACATGAGCTTCCATCAGTTTCATCTCTGAAAGGTCGAGAAACACGAGAGTTTAACTTTTACATTAACACACATTTTACCTGCAAATACATGAGATAACAAACTGTTTGTATTCATATATTTATGTTTAGTAATTCTGCCAAAGAGGTTCTGCTCATCTGTTTGCTGCTGAGATGTATTTTGACTTGGCTGAGACTTTGTGGAAATACATTATTTTTTTATTGAAGAATTTCTCAACATTTTGACATCTTGGGTTTTCTGTTATTGAATAAATGAATCCAATGTATTTATTATTTTCTAATGTTTTTTTGTGCAATAGTTTTGGTGCAATTTATTTTTCCATCAATATATTTTTGTTATTTTTGACATTACAAAAATAACAGAATATTGTACAAAAAATAAAATAAAAGTGACGGCATTTTATTTTCAGACCAATGTTGAGCTTTGGAACAGCATTTACGGTTGAGACGGTTCTACGAGTCATTAAGGGGGTTCTAGTGGATCTTTAGAAGGTTATGATCCCTATGAAAGGTTCTACGAGTCATTAAGGTGGTTCTAGTGGGTCTTTAGAAGGTTATGATCCCTACAAGTGGTTCTACTAGTCATTAAGGTGGTTCTAGTGGGTCTTTAGAAGGTTATGATCCCTGTGAAAGGTTCTACTAGTCATTAAGGTGGTTCTAGTGGATCTTTAGAAGGTTATGATCCCTATGAAAGGTTCTACTAGTCATTAAGGTGGTTCTAGTGGGTCTTTAGAAGGTTATGATCCCTATGAAAGGTTCTACTAGTCATTAAGGTGGTTCTAGTGGATCTTTAGAAGGTTATGATCCCTATGAAAGGTTCTACTAGTCATTAAGGTGGTTCTAGTGGATCTTTAGAAGGTTATGATCCCTACAAGTGGTAGTCATTAAGGGGGTTCTAGTGGATCTTTAGAAGGTTATGATCCCTACAAGTGGTAGTCATTAAGGTGGTTCTAGTGGGTCCTTAGAAGGTTATGATCCCTATAGGAGGTTCTAGTCATTAAGGTGGTTTTAGTGGGTCCTTAGAAGGTTATGATCCCTATGAAAGTTTCTACTAGTCATTAAGGTGGTTCTAGTGGATCTTTAGAAGGTGATGATCCCTATGAAAGGTTCTACTAGTCATTAAGGTGGTTCTAGTGGATCTTTAGAAGGTTATGATCCATTTGAAAGGTTCTACTAGTCATTAAGGTGGTTCTAGTGGATCTTTATCGCCACCAACATCACCACAACAAACGCCAGCACCAAAGTGCAAACAGAGTAACCACCACTGCAGCCAACGGCAACCATTGCTGGAGCAACAAGTTGCCTGTTGATCACAGTTCATTACAGGCGGCGTTGCCGTGCTCTTGACACTGAATAAAGAAGTTCATTCAGGTCTGCAGAACACAAAACACATAGACTTGTGACTATTTCTTAAACTACCGTGAGTCGGTAGTCTATTCGCTCTGACTGAGGTTCATCTGGTTGAACTGCGTTTTCTTCTCCGTGTCCTAAGCGTGTAGATCGCTGCTCGAGCTTCACACGCGTGATGAACTCTCTTCCCGAAACATTCCGACACCCTCGGCCGGTGTTTTCCTTGGCCGGGCCGGCGCTTGCGGCGGCGCTCGCTCTGCACGGCGGCGTCGGGCCCCGAGGCGGAGCGAGCGGGGAACGAGTCAGACGCCATGATCACGCTCAGCCAGCTGGCCGGTGTCGGGTGTCAGAGCGGTTTCCGTTCAGCGATAAGACGAGAGGAAACTCTGAGTGTCGAGGCTGCTGCTAACAGGGTGTTCTGTACAGTGCATATCTTTTATGTTTTATATATATATACATATATATCTATATAGATATATATGTATATATATATGTATATATATCTATATAGATATATATATATATATATATATATATATATATATATATATATATATATATATATATATATATATATATATATATATATATATCTATATATCTATATAGATATATAGATATATATAGATAGTTCACTGAGGAATGGATCCCGAGACGTCATTCTGTTAACGACAGCCAATCAGAATGGAGACTTTTCTGTGAGGAAGTGCAAACTAACACTCTGGTGAACGTCTGTCAAAGTGTTGAACACTTGGAAAATGAAAGAAGAAAACAAGAATAAATTGATTTTAACTAAATACATACATATATACAATAAATATACAAAGCAGAAGCATGAAAACAATCACGTGAAACAAAGAGTTTCCATATGTTCTTACATGTGAAATATGATGTGATATAATGCTTTTTTTACATAAAAAATAGTGTTATAGTTTAATTAATTCGTATTTGTTCACATTTCACATATTTTCACTTTTTTGTAAAATATTACAGACAATATATATATATATATATATATATATATATATATATATATATATATATATATATATATATATATATAAGTTGATTTAACATGTGATGAATGTGCATATGTGAAATATGTTAAAATAGTGTTTGACATCTTGGAATTTTTACTCATCAAGTCTTCCTTTTAGTGAAAAACAATGAATCATAAATAATTAAATCTATTGTTATACCCATCCTCTTCCATTTTCCTCATCCTCCTCATCCTCCTCATCCTCCTCCGTGATAACACAGCGGTCCACTGTGGGTGTAATGCCTCCATGTGTGGGTGTGTGTGTGTGTGTGTGTGTGTGTGTGTGTGTGTGTGTGTGTGTGTGTGTGTGTGTGTGTGTGTGCTCCCTCCTCCCTTAACTTCACATGACCTCAATTTCCCCGTCTCTCTGAAGGTTTGATGATTTATCAGCTGAATACTCGTCTGTGATCTTCGCTACCGCTAACGTTCTCGTTTAACGGCTGAGCGCTGAGATTGGTTAATTGGGCGGCGGAGGGCCGGAGGACCGTCTGGACCGTCCAGCAGAGAGCAGCGCCGATCAATTAGACCCTGATTACAAGTCAGGCTTAGGGTTTAGGACACGCCTGAACTGCTCTCATACAACTAGAGCGACTCTTACACATGTTCCTCTATTCGGTTGTTATTGTCTCTTTTCACAGGTTATTCATCCACATCTATGAGCATTGTTTTATATTTACACGATAACTTATACTGATATTGCACAATAAAATTTGCTGTTTATACTACATATACAAAACTTGTATGTTCCTTGTTAATAAAATGTCCTTTTCCTTTGTATTCATTCATTGCAGACACTTTTATGAACTTTACTGTATTTGTATTATTCTATTTTAAAATGTGTTTATACCTTTCCTGTGTGTCTGCTGGATGCAGCTAGTGTGTATCACGATAACAAAGCTGACTTGTGAACAGTACGTGAATAGTAATGTATGAATAATGACACGATCCACACATTTTACATTATGTTTCACACATAATCTCAAAAACGTCCAAAGAAATAACTTTCTGCGGCTTTGTGATGAACAGAATGCTTTTCTCTTTCCTTCTTTTTGATATTCACGGATTTGTCGGACAGATTGTTCTCATAAAGAGCATTTAATCCTTAATAAATCCAAACATGCCGTCACTCTGTATTCACTTCAGTAAGGGAGGACCGGGTGAGTGAGTGAGTGGGCGTGAGGCTGCAGAGAGGAGGTCGTGATTAAATACCCACATGCTAAACGGAGTCCATCTCCACTTCTGCTGCTTCACTTGAAACAATTCACTCATTGAATATTTCCTCATAAACTCAAAGCAGTTCTGAAGTTCAGGATCATTCACTCAACCTCACCCACGACGTAGCTTCCATTAGCGCTCTGCTAACCGTTAGCCACTACTTTAAACAGACTATATCACTATATTATATATTATTAACTACATGTTAAGTATACAAACAACCTGTATACATATTTATAAATGATATATATCTACAGTCAGCAAGCAGTTTATTTAACAACATGTTTTTTGTAGCATGAGAGGATTTATAAAGGGACAAATAGAGAGGACCAGGACTAGACTGAGGTCTATAGAGGACCAGGACTAGACTGAGGTCTATAGAGGACCAGGACTAGACTGAGGTCTATGAAGACCAGGACTACACTGAGGTCTATGAGGACCAGGACTACACTGAGGTCTATAGAGGACCAGGACTAGACTGAGGTCTATAGAGGACCAGGACTAGACTGAGGTCTATAGAGGACCAGGACTACACTGAGGTGTATGAGGACCAGGACTACACTGAGGTCTATAGAGGACCAGGACTACACTGAGGTCTATAAAGGACCAGGACTAGACTGAGGTCTATAGAGGACCAGGACTAGACTGAGGTCTATAGAGGACCAGGACTAGACTGAGGTCTATAGAGGACCAGGACTAGACTGAGGTTTAGAGAGGACCAGGACTAGACTGAGGTCTATAGAGGACCAGGACTAGACTGAGGTCTATAGAGGACCAGGACTAGACTGAGGTTTAGAGAGGACCAGGACTAGACTGAGGTCTATAGAGGACCAGGACTAGACTGAGGTTTAGAGAGGACCAGGACTACACTAAGGTCTATAGAGGACCAGGACTACACTGAGGTCTATAGAGGATTAGAAGACCAGGACTACACTAAGGTCTATAGAGGACCAGGACTAGACTGAGGTCTACAGAGGACCAGGACTAGACTGAGGTCTATAGAGGACCAGGACTAGACTGAGGTCTATGAGGACCAGGACTACACTGAGGTCTATGAGGACCAGGACTACACTGAGGTCTATAGAGGACCAGGACTACACTGAGGTCTATAGAGGATTAGAGGACCAGGACTAGACTGAGGTCTATAGAGGATTAGAGGACCAGGACTAGACTGAGGTCTATAGAGGACCAGGACTAGACTGAGGTCTATAGAGGATTAGAGGACCAGGACTACACTGAAGTCTATAGAGGACCAGGACTAGACTGAGGTCTATAGAGGATTAGAGGACCAGGACTACACTGAGGTCTATAGAGGACCAGGACTAGACTGAGGTCTATAGAGGATTAGAGGACCAGGACTACACTGAGGTCTATAGAGGACCAGGACTAGACTGAGGTCTATAGAGGACCAGGACTAGACTGAGGTCTACAGAGGACCAGGACTAGACTGAGGTCTACAGAGGACCAGGACTACACTGAGGTCTATAGAGGACCAGGACTACACTGAGGTCTATAGAGGACCAGGACTAGACTGAGGTCTATAGAGGACCAGGACTAGACTGAGGTCTACAGAGGACCAGGACTAGACTGAGGTCTACAGAGGACCAGAACTACACTGAGGTCTACAGAGGACCAGGACTAGACTGAGGTCTAGAGAGGACCAGGACTAGACTGAGGTCTACAGAGGACCAGGACTAGACTCAGGCAGGTTCAGGACCAGGTAAAAGTTCCTCACAGTAACTTTCAGGATCGTAGTAAAGGAAAATATTTACCTCTGAATTGTAGAAGAAAATGAAAAGTAAAAGTACCTCAACATTGTTCTTAATACAGTACTTGTGTAAATACTGTCTATATGTATATAAATATAGTTTTTGACAAATAATATTCAAACCCATCTCGGAGCCAAAATATGAATCTGCCAGCAACACTTAACAACTTTAACACATATATGAGATCAGACGATAATCATTTGTTCTGCAAGTATTTGGTCATAAACCAAAGTATTGGACAAATTAAAAGTTGAACTGATAATAAAACCTTTTTTATTTCACTGTCTTTAAAGAGCCAATAAAGGTTTGAACCATGGATCTCAGAGTTAGGAGGTTTTCACTCCTGGGAATTTGAGCGGATTTTCTTCACACTTTTGCTAATACGTGTTTACTTTTTCAAAAAGTATTTCCTCCTTTTGATGGAGTATTTTCCCTTTTTTGTTATTTTTTTGTCACTTTTTCATGAATAAAGGATCTAACTTATTTATTTTTTCTCCTGGGTTGGACCGGCGGATGCAGAGATCCTGGCGGCGCTGCAGATGTGTTCTCCTGGAGGACCGGGTCTATGTGCCGGGTTCACTAGGTGTTTAGTGGGGTTCACTAGGTGTTTAGTGGCGACGCAGGACTGCCAAGTATGATGTTACAGCCTTCCCATGTTAATGTTCATTCAGGAAGGACCTTTACTGCCAGAGCAGCGGGAGGGAGCCGGCCAGCTGTGAAAACACTGTTAAAGAGGCTTTAGTGCTCATTTCACGAATACTTTAAGTTTAAAATTAATGGAGTATGAGCTGGGCTTTTCCTTATTGTTCTTCCATGAGACTTCTCCATATGTCCCAGCAAGCGGCCGTCCAAGTCCACCTCCCCCATCGCTCTGGACCCGGATCCTGGAGGTCCACGGACGAGGCGCTGGATTTACGTTTCCACCTCCCAGCTGGAGACGGGTACAAGAGATAGAGGGAGACAGGTACGAGAAAGAGGGAGACGGGTATGAGAGAGAGGGAGACGGGTACGAGAGAGAGAGGGAGACGGGTACGAGAGAGAGAGGGAGACGGGTACGAGAGAGAGGGAGACGGGTACGAGAGAGAGGGAGACAGGTACGAGAGAGAGGGAGACGGGTACGAGAGAGAGGGAGACAGGTACGAGAGGGAGACGGGTACGAGAGAGAGGGAGACGGGTACGAATGAGAGGGAGACGGGTACGAGAGAGAGGGAGACGGGTACGAGAGAGAGGGAGACGGGTACGAGAGAGAGAGGGAGACGGGTACGAGAGAGAGGGAGACGGGTACGAGAGAGAGGGAGACAGGTACGAATGAGAGGGAGACGGGTACGAATGAGAGGGAGACGGGTACGAATAAGGGGGACGGGTACGAATGAGAGGGAGACGGGTACGAATGAGAGGGAGACGGGTACGAGAGAGAGGGAGACGGGTACGAATGAGAGGGAGACGGGTACGAGAGAGAGGGAGACGGGTACGAATGAGAGGGAGACGGGTACGAGAGAGAGGGAGACGGGTACGAATGAGAGGGAGACGGGTACGAGAGAGAGGGAGACGGGTACGAGGGAGATGGGTACGAATGAGAGGGAGACGGGTACGAGAGAGAGGGAGACGGGTACGAGGGAGATGGGTACGAATGAGAGGGAGACGGTACGAGAGAGAGGGAGACGGGTACGAGAGAGAGAGGGAGACGGGTACGAGAGAGAGGGAGACGGGTACGAGAGAGAGGGAGACAGGTACGAGAGAGAGGGAGACGGGTACGAGAGAGAGGGAGACAGGTACGAGAGGGAGACGGGTACGAGAGAGAGGGAGACGGGTACGAATGAGAGGGAGACGGGTACGAGAGAGAGGGAGACGGGTACGAGAGAGAGGGAGACGGGTACGAGAGAGAGAGGGAGACGGGTACGAGAGAGAGGGAGACGGGTACGAGAGAGAGGGAGACAGGTACGAATGAGAGGGAGACGGGTACGAATGAGAGGGAGACGGGTACGAATGAGAGGGAGATGGGTACGAATAAGGGGGACGGGTACGAATGAGAGGGAGACGGGTACGAATGAGAGGGAGACGGGTACGAGAGAGAGGGAGACGGGTACGAATGAGAGGGAGACGGGTACGAGAGAGAGGGAGACGGGTACGAATGAGAGGGAGACGGGTACGAGAGAGAGGGAGACGGGTACGAATGAGAGGGAGACGGGTACGAGAGAGAGGGAGACGGGTACGAGGGAGATGGGTACGAATGAGAGGGAGACGGGTACGAGAGAGAGGGAGACGGGTACGAGGGAGATGGGTACGAATGAGAGGGAGACGGTACGAGAGAGAGGGAGACGGGTACCGAAGAGAGAGGGAGACGGGTACCGAAGAGAGAGGGAGACGGGTACGAGAGAGAGAGGGAGACGGGTACGAGAGAGAGGGAGATGGGTACGAGAGAGAGGGAGACGGGTACGAGAGAGAGAGGGAGACGGGTACCGAAGAGAGGGAGACATCGCTATAGATTAAAGGCCCATCGGACCCTCACAGGTTTACATTGTGATGCTCATTGGACCAATCAGGTTAAAGCTGAGATGAGGTCATCATGTACTCATGTAAGAAACAAGTCCTGAAAATGTATTTTATTTTTTAACCTTAGCGTGTAAGATTGCATATTAGATACATATTAAATTATATATATATATATATATATATATATATATATATATATATATATATATATATATATATATATATATATATATCATCTTGAGGGACTTTGAAAGGTAATACTTTTGAATTGAGAGTACTTTTACTTGTTATATACTTTAAGGTCAGTTTGCTATCAGTAGTACTTTCACTCAAGTAGAATTTTGAGTATTTTGAGTGTGGAACTTTTACTTTTACTGCAGTGAAGGATCTGAATACTCCTCCACCACCGCTGCTCATTATTTTCCGGGTGGCTGTGACTTTAAGATCTACGGCTCTCACTGGAGGTCAGAGGTCAACCAGGACACGGCTCTGAGGGAGAGAAACAAAGACCCTTTAAAAAGCTGCCGAGATCACACACACACACACACACACACACACACACACACACACACACACACACACACACACACACACACACACACAGAGGAGCTGGCTCGTGGGCGAGAGCGGAAACAGCCCATCAGTGTAAACGTCTGTCAGAGACCACATGTTGAGGCTCAGCGACGTGGGTGAGATCTGACTGTTTAATACCGAAACTCCACTCGCGGTCGTCATTAAAACCGACCTGAGCGTCCTCCACGTGAACGCACCTCTCCTTCTTCTTCTTCTTCTTCTTCTCTTCTTCTCTTGACGGTAGAACCTGACAGCCGCCGTGGCAACCTTGTTATTGTGAAAAATAAAAAGTGCAACCAATTAGAGCCGCGGCACAAACTTTCCCGCCGCTAAGCTCGGCCGTATCCGCGCTCCGCCGAGAGGATCAGCCGAGATGAGCTGCGGCTCTCGCAGACATTAATACCTCGCCGTGGATCCCGCCGCTAAACCCGCGCGCTCTTTCTCCTCCGGCGCCGTCCTTCGGCGGAGTCTGCCGGGAGCGCCGAGGCCGCCCAAAAAATATGTATTTAACTCGTGCAAGATTTGCAAGAGTAAGTGAGGAGGATGGTTGTGTCGACACACACACACACACACACACACACACGAAAAGAACCCGCGCCCCGGCCGCCATCTGGAAACCATTCCACAGTTCTTCTTCTCTGGCTGCGAGAGGTGCGGCAGGACAAGCCGCAGCCGCGGGGTTTCTCCTTCTGCAGCCTGTACGTGGAGATAAGAGTCGTGGTTCTTATCGAGTAATCACCAAACACTCTCTGTAACGCAATAAAAAGAGCAGAAATTATTCACATCTGATGGACGCATTCACCTCAAGACACCGGCAAGCATCTGGTGAACTAATGTTGGGCACTGACTAATGCGCCTGTGCCAATAAAACACATGCACAGTATAAAGAAAACACCCGCGAACTACGAAGGTGAACCCAGTAGCGCGCAGACCTCAGCCAGGTGCGTCTGCAACTTGTGTGATTGAACGAACACAACCCAAAATACTGGAACGCCACGTCGATGCTGCACATGTTACCCTCTCGCTGCACCGATTCAGCTCCGGTTAATTCGGGCTTCAAGTCTATTTCTTTTACACAAACTTATCTAAAGATACCTGGTAAAAAAAAAGGCCCGAAACGACCGCTCTCCTGGTTTCGATGCAATCAGATGGAGCTCCGTTAGCTCTTAGCTGTTAGCTAAACACATAAAGATTTTAAAAAGCCTTTGTCTTTGTTTTTTCCCGCTTCGTCCTTATCGGCTCAGAAAAAGGCTCCATGGAGGCCCTGACAATTAAGTCAGTCAAACCAAAACTTTAAAAACTTTTTTTTTTAAAAAGGCGTCCCGCGAGGAGGCGTATTAGGTCCTCTGATATTTACACATTTATTTTTCAACTTTGCACTGCAATATACATATTTATGCTTAATAAATTCACTCCAACCTGCATTCCTTTATGGACATTTTACAATTTAAATGTATCTTCCAACAGTAAATCCTATGAAGTGTATAAAGCCTTTGTCTTTGTTTTTCCTGCCACTGTGTCTCGGTGCACCACAGTTGTGCAACTATTTATTTGTCTTGCATCGTTGTTTTTTCACCAATAGCATCAAACCGGAGGACGTCTGCTTCACACTGCGTACAGACGAGCTGCAGAAGGAGATAGAACTCACCACCAGCATCCAGCGTCCGCCCGGCCGATCGGCTCCGAAACCTTTCTGGTCTTTGTCATGATTGTGTGTTCAAAATATAAAGTTTCTGCTCAATTTACTGCAGTGACGTTCACAGATTTATCAATTCAAAGCACTTTGTCATCATCGGCTCAGAAAAAGGCTCCGGAGACACGGAGGCCCTGACTTCCGTTTGACGGACAGGGTGAAGCAAGGGGAATAGTCCGTGGGACAATTATTCCCTACATGTTGCCTTGAATTGTTTAGACATTTTCTCACAAGCTTCTCATAGACAAGTTGTTATTTTTGCATGAATCAGCTTATGCACGGGAATATTCATTTGCATTCGCCGTGTAAATAGCTGAGTATATTATCTTTTTCTCCGTGCATGTTAAAGTAGTCAGTGAGGAACATCTGAACATTTTTATCCAACTTTGTTCTAGAAGGTGTTGAGTTTTGTCTCACAGCTGGATTTAAATGGCTCAGCTCAGTTTGGAGCCTGAGTGGTGCAAAGTAGTGACCAGCAAGTGGAACTCAACATACATATTTAATAGAAAGTAGTATTTTTGTTTTACACACTGCGAATGATGAGGACACTGTGACTTAAAATAAGACAACTGGTAATTTGAGGACCTTAATTCAGTAATATAAGGGAAAATTTAAATTAATTCATTCATTTGCAGGCACAGACACAAAAAAAAGAATATTAAGAGCACAAATAACTAACTTCCTCCCTCTGACAGCAACCAGACTTCATGGTTTTTCTGGTCAGATTCCCACTCTTCTTTAGTACTCTTCGCTTCCTGAACACAGACTTATATTCCTCTCAGGTGGAGCTGTGGTCGGTTATCTGTGACCCTCGGCTTATATAACTCTTGTTTCTGCATCCTGATAAATCACCGACCCGTCGTACGTCTGTTTCCGGCCTTCCGTCTTTGTTCGAGGGCCCTGGCAGGTCGGACTGGAGTAAAGCCAGCGGTGTGGGGAAACCGAGGCAGTGGAGGAACCTCCTCCCTGCCAGCTCCTCGACCTCCTCGGAGAGACGGCCGCATCCTCACATCTCTCCCAGAGACGATGTTAAAGTGTCAGCTGGATCCTGCTTTACAGCTCTGAGTTTGTGTTGGTGTTTATGTGAGGGTTTGTGTTGTATCCAGGAGGAGGAGGAGGAGGAGGAGGAAGGTAGTGTTGAAGCTCTTTACTGACCAATAAAACCCTGCAGCTCTCCAGAGGTTCGACAGGATAATTGATGATTGATGATGTCAGCATGTTTGGAGGTTGAAAATCCTTCCAGCGCTCTGAGGGAGCCTGTCAATAATCAATCAATACTATTAACTAATCAACAGCTTCACTTCAGGCTCCTCCGAGTCAGTTTACACTTGATGTTGAACAGTAAACCTGCAACAACATGAAGCCGCAGTCACTCAGCGTCAGACAGGACGCAGTTAAAACCTCCACGCCTGTACAGACAGAGTCACTTAGAACTGATTCAAATTATGTTTCAAAGCTACATTCTGTCTTTCACAGTGTGTTTTCAGTTCATGAAAGCTAATTGTAACATGTTGATGGCCTATACATGTCGTATTTATTTAATTTGTACACAATTAAGTCAGTCAAACCAAAACTTTAAAAATGGTAAAAATCGCAAAAAAAGACGTCCCGCAAGGATGCGTAATAGGTCCTCTGATATTTCCTGAATATGAAAACGTTTGTTTTTCAACTTTGAACTGCAATGTACATTTTTATGCTTAATAAATTCACTACAACCTGCATTCCTTCATGGACATTTTACAATTTGTATGTATCTTCCAACAGTAAATCCTATGAAGTGTATAAAGTGAATCTGATGGAAGAAGTTTTGACGTGAGGGATTTTGTTATTTTTGTAGAGCAGCATCCACGACATTCACACAGGAAGCTATTTCACCGTTCTTTAATCAAACCCATAACGTTCTGACTGGCCGTCAATGAGCCTGACAGCAGACCTGTTAAAATCCCTGAACAAATCCAAGCTGTGGGTGTTGATTCCGAGGTCTGGAAGCAGCCTATAACATTCCTTGGACCCACTTCAACAAAAGTGCTCCATGCCAAACCCACCAAAGCTGACTGGATATATATATATATATATATATATATGTATATATATATATATATATATATATATATATATATATATATATATATATATATATATATATATATATATATATACATATATATATATATATATATGTGTGTATATATATATATAGTCCTCCACAACACATTAAGTCCGTCAGCTGGCAGGTGATAAGGCCGGCCGGAGGTCTTCCAGATGACCCGGTTCTGTCTGATCCCTCTGAGGGTTTCTGTGCGGCAGATAGAAAACATTCAAACACTCACTGATTAACATGAAAGCCGAGCGGCCGCTTTGGTTGGACCACATAAAACAAGATAACGCAAGAAAAACACTCGGTAGATGAGGATTAACGGAGACTCTAGAGAATCAGGGCCAGACATGCAGTTTGGACTTTTCTTTATTGTTTATTTATTCCTTATCGTCACAATTAAAGATATATACTATCTCAAACCAGTGGTACTCTGTACTTTATTTCACACATTTATAGAATTCATCCCAGCTTCCAGAGGTTCACATCCACATTGCTACTGAAATATAGTTAATGTATAATTGAATGACTTATAATATATTCAGGGTTTTCTTTCATAGAGTATATTCACGGTTTGAAGGGCTGCAGAAAAGTCATTCAATGTTTGTTTGTTTATTAAATCTTAAAATTGACAACATGAAATTATGTTTTTTGTTGTTTGGACTATCTTTAAAAAACATTGGATTATCTATTAATACACAATACTTTCATATATCGATATCCATATATGTATCCATCAATTAAAGCCTTAAAGTCCTATTTAAAACACCTTGATAAGAAGCTGATAGAAGTAACAGCATATCTGTTTATGATGTTTGTCTAATAAAAGACCAACAATCACACGATGTGAGTCCCGGCTGCAGAGGGTCTTCTTGAGGAGCCAGAGGTCTGCAGAAGTACTCAGTGAGTCTTTTATCGATCAGTAACTCTATCAGATGTATTATGTCCAGCGCGTCCTGCAGAGTCTTCTCCTTCACGTGGATGTTGTATTTGTTCCAGCTGCTCGACCCGGAGCCAAGAAACACTTGAAATATCAGGTTAGCGAGATGAAAATAGACAGAACCCGCTTCGGATCCAGAACTGTGCTGAAATACTTACGGGACGTAAATAAGTTGTGACAGCTCGTGATATTAATTTTAAGTGGTTCAATTCTGTGTTTCGCGAGCCCCCCAAAAAAATACAGACGTGCAAAACCGCTACCAGACCGCGGCCGAGCCCCAAACTACCCAAATACCTCCAACTTTATTCTGAGGCTGCATTCAATTTAGATTTTATTGAGAGGAACTCCAGAACCAGCTGAGCAGCTCACGCGCCCAAATGTACCTCCGGCTAACAGTTAAATCTGGCGCAAAGCAGCTCAGATTTATAGATTTACAGATTAATTTAGATTAAAATATATATATATACACACATTTGTGTGCGATGGTGGACAGCTGAGGCCTGGAGGTCACAGTGGTGGAGCAGTTTGGGTAATTGTTCACACATTGTGGAGCCAATATGATGACAAGAAAACATTGGGATGCCTGGAACAGAGAAACTGAAGCTGTCCACGTTCCAGACGTCAGTAGGAAACCAAACTGGGGGAAAAGAAATGGTGATGAACAAGATTCAGGATCTGAATACTGATTCGATGCCCCGGCTCTGCACACCGAGCCGGATGCTGACACATTCCTGGGTCGCATCCAGAAACGACTGCGGTTCAATAATCACCAAATTAGTCAACTTTAAATTCCAGAGACCCCAAAGATGGTTCGTGTCTAAGAGGATGAATAAGACATCCTGGGTTTCATCGTTTTATATACAGAGTCACAACTATATATATATATATATATATATATATATATATATATATATATATATATATATATATATATATATATAATATAAATTAAAGTAAAGCTGGAACCAGATATAAGATAAAAAAGACATTGTGGGTTTCATTGCATATGTATACATATGTATATATATATGTATATTTATATATATGTATATATAAACATATATATGTATATACATATATACATATATATATATATATATATATATATATATATATATATATATATATATATATATATATATGTATATATATATACATATAATAAAGTAAAGCTGGAACAAGATATGCGATAAAAAAGACGGTGGTGGGTTTCATTGCATATATATGTATAAATATGTATATATGTATATATGTATATATATATATATATATATATATATATATATATATATATATATATATATATATTAAAGTAAAACTGGAACAACTTATGAAATAAAAATGTGTGCATGTTGAAGTGAAACCAGAAAGGTAATTTCCAGTGAAGTTTATTAAAAGCAGAACAGATCTGTGACCTGTGATGAGAGCAGGAAGGTCACGTTAAAGGCGATAAAATATTAAATATTGAAGTGACCCTCCTCTTCCTCCTCCTCTTCTTCCCCACCTCCCCGTCGGAGCTTCGACTCAGTCGAGGAATTTTCCGGGTTATAATTCCATTTGGCAGATCTGATTACAACCTGGACTGTTTCCACAAAAACCTCCAAAGATGGACCCGGCGAGTCAAAGCCGCCGCAGTCGCTCTGATTGAATTCCAGCATTTTCTTTCCCCTCCAGAGAAGCCAAAGTTTGATCTTTACTAATTGATATATCCCGGCTCCGCACATGAATCTCAGAGAGCTCATACCTTGGGCCAATTTAGCTGTTCCACTGGCTGAGTTTTAATTGAGTCCACATTAAAATTTACTTATAAAATAATAATGGGCTCCCATGCAAATGAGCCCATCCCGATATTGCTGCGGCTGCATTTGCATATCCACAAGCAGGCAGGGAGTTCAGAAATCAATATAGATGATTAATAATATATGGGCTACAGGAATAATTAAATTCATTTGATGCAAGGACTCAGTCAGCCTTGGCAAACCAAAGGTGCAATTTTGCCACAATCTAATTTAATACAAGTTGCCCGGATTGCAGTTTCAATTACAAGGATTGAAATAATAATAATGTGTGTTAAAGAAGAAAATTACACTTTCAAATATATGTTATTTCATTTCATTTCATTCGATGTATTACGGGATGAGTCGCTCTTTCTTCCCGCATTAACATATTGCACCAAATTGCTAAATTAAACTGCTCTTTAATTTATTGCAGAGGCATTAAAATATACAGCTGAAGCCGGCCGGAGCGGCTCGTGTTTGCTCGGTTTGAAGATGCGATGAGTCAAATGGAGACACGTGTTCCTGTAAAGTGTTTGTACGTTTATTGAAAGAAAGTATGAAAATGATGGAATCCAGATGTTGTGTTGGTAGAAAAGACATTAATCTCTGCAGAAAAACATTAGTGAGTGTTAATTAATCGCTGAACTGAAGCTCACAATGATGGTATCACTCTGACGGCTAAGAAGAGAGATTGTGATTATTCAGAAATAACGGTGCGTTCAAGGACCCAAACTTTGAGTTGGATGTGAAAGATGGAGATCAAATGAAGTTTATCAGCTTCAAGCAGCAAACTGTGAATCGCCTTTCATTTGTTCATTATCTGGGTAATAATATGGAACATAAACCCTAATAACTGTGGAAAGTCAGACACAACTCAAATGAATCGGTACAATCAATAATAACCCTCACATTTTAGTAAAGGTCATAAATATATAATCAAAAGGTCCTCGTCATTTAAACGTATGTCACATTTAAGATGAAGTTCAAGACGATCGGTCGAAGAAAATAATCTTATTGGTTCTTTTTTCTCTTTAGAGAAAAAAAAAGACAATTAATTAAGAATACAATCAACATTTCTTTATTATTCCTGTATGTAAACAAAGTATTTCTTGCAGCAACAAAATCTCAAACCTTTAAACTCCTCAGCTCATCAATGATCTCATTGATCAGCCCTCATCATGTGATCAGACTATGACATCACTAGCATCACCTGCTGCTCACCAACAGGTGGCGTTTTGCTTGTTGCTCTCATGTTGTGATGAACTGATGTTTTTACTCGTGAGGCTTTCATTGAGTTCTCAGCGTCTACTGGAGTCAGACAAGAAACTCTTTGAATCTTTGTCTCCTCTCTGAGACGATGTGAGTCTCATGCTGGACTGAGACAGAGAGCCAAAGAGACAAAGAGACAAAGAGACACAGAGACAAAGAGACAAAGAGGCAGAGAGACAAAGAGACAGAGAAGCAGAGAGACAAAGAGACAGAGAGACAAAGACACAAAGACACAAAAAGACAGAGAGACAGAGAGACAAAGAGACAGAGAGACAAAGAGACAAAGAGACACAAAGACAAAAAAACAAAGAGACAGAGAGACAGAGAGACAAAGACACAAAGACACAAAAAGACAAAGAGACAGAGAGACAAAGAGACAAAGAGACAGAGACAGAGAGACAAAGACACTGAGAGACAGAGAGACAGAGAGACAAAGAAACAAAGAGACAGAGAGACAGAGAGACAAAGAGACAGAGAGACAAAGACACAAAGACACAAAGAGACAGAGAGACAAAGAGACAAAGAGACAGAGAAGCAGAGAGACAGAGAGACAGAGAGACAAAGACACAAAGACACAAAGAGACAGAGAGACAAAGAGACAGAGAGACAAAGACACAAAGACACAAAGAGACAGAGAGACAAAGAGACAAAGAGACAGAGAAGCAGAGAGACAGAGAGACAGAGAGACAAAGACACAAAGACACAAAGAGACAGAGAGACAAAGACACAAAGACACAAAAAGACAAAGACACAGAGAGACAGAGAGACAAAGAGACAGAGAGACATAGAGACCAGAGTCCAGACTAAATATCTGGTGTCGTGACGTCTTTCTATTATTATTAAAGAAGAAGCTTTTCAGCTTGTTATGTTTTCAATTTATCGATACAACAATTCAGAAAAAAAGGAAAAACCTAATATTGTCATTTTTGGGCGGGGATTCGGGTTGTTTTTTTAATATGTGCAAACTGAAAAGAAATGCGCATAAAAAGCGGAGAATAGAAACACAACTATGGAGGATAAAGACGGAGGAAATAATTCTTAAAAAATGAGGAACAATCTGAACAGTTGGGAGCATTCCTGTCATCTCCAAAACGGGGGTCACCCGACGCCACCCGGGGTCACCTGACGCCACCCGGGGTCACGTGACGCCACCCAGGGTCACCTGACGCCACCCGGGGTCACGTGACGCCACCCGGGGTCACCTGACGCCATCTGACACCACCCGGGGTCACCTGACGCCACCCGGGGTCACCTGACGCCACCCGGGGGTCACCTGACGCCACCCGGGGTCACCTGACGCCACCCGGGGGTCACGTGACGCCACCCGGGGTCACCTGACGCCACCCGGGGTCACCTGACGCCACCCGGGGTCACCTGACGCCACCCGGGGGTCACGTGACGCCACCCGGGGTCACCTGACGCCACCCGGGGTCACCTGACGCCACCCGGGGGTCACGTGACGCCACCCGGGGTCACCTGACGCCACCCGGGGTCACCTGACGCCACCCGGGGTCACCTGACGCCACCTGACGCCACCCAGGGTCACCTGACGCCACCCGGGGTCACCTGACGCCACCCGGGGGTCACGTGACGCCACCCGGGGTCACGTGACGCCATCCTGGGTCACGTGACGCCACCCTGGGTCACGTGACGCCACCCGGGGGCGCCAGGTGTCATGCCGATGAGCGCCCGCCGCTCATCGGCATGCGGCTCGCCTCACCAACGTTCATCTGGAGCAGTTTTCTTTTTTCGCCGGCGTCTCGGCACGGCGCCGAAGGAGATGAGATTATGGGCATCTCGTTCTTGACATCCTGTTACGTCGCCGGCGTTGCCAAGGCGGTGTCAACAATGCCCAGAATCCACTGCTGCCCCGTAATGAATGCACTCCAATATGTAATGACTGAGTAATCACATTATTTGCAGTCTCGACTTTATTCTGACGGAGCGGCCGCCCGCATCTGTGCTCCCGTCAGTAATTGCCGGGCCGGGGCGGCGAGCAGCGAGCGGCATTTGCATCCTGCACTGGGGAGTTGCATTGCAAATGATTATGCTGAATTGTTTTTGCAACAGGAATGTCCAATCCAATAAAGTTAATGATCTCGAAAGAAAAGGAGGGAGGAGAAGGAGGAGGAGGGAGGAGGAGGAAACTAAATCGATTAAAATGCAGATGTTCGCCATCCGACGGAGGCCGTGATGGCGGCGTCGTGTCGATGTAATTAAGCCTTTTTTATTTTCTGCTTTCCAGGAACTCCTTTAGCTTCTGGCTTCATATCCATCGCGATGTGTTTCGCTTTAAGACGACAGGACACAAATAATCCAGTGAGTCTTAAGAGAAGCGTCGTTAACTAACATACTCACTACTTTACCTAATTACCTGTAATCTGCATGCCAATCATCATCAGTTCATCACATGAATATTATCTCAACGGACTGAAATCACAGATAACATGCTCAAACTTAAATATATATATATATATATATCCACGTATACATTTTAAATAATATAATGCACATAGTCTGTGTGGTAGTTTACCAGGGAGGCTCTAATGAAAGACACTATCCAGGTGCTTGATGGGAAATGTAGGCTCCAGTGTCCGTGGAGGGATGTCAGGATGTGAACTGACTTTGTAACGTGTCACAAATGATGCGAACACATCATGAACCCCGTTGTGACGTTTGAAGTGTTGAAGCATCTGGTCGAGCGCTTCCTGGGACTGAAGTCATGTGACCTGCCGGTTGCACAGCGAGTCCTGCAGCATGCGGCGCGTTGCTCTCCTTCAGGGAGACGACGTCAGCGTCTGACACGTCGGCCTAGAAGGTGATAATTCATTGTTTAGATTTCAACACTGTGCAACATCCAGGACCAGCGGTGTGCTGGCCTTCTGGCAGACTGACTGGGCTCACTGGCCAATCACAACCAAGGTAGTGAAACAAAAAGAAGTCTGGTTGTATAGAAGTATATGCTTCATGTGTTAAAGCTGCATTCTCTCTCCTGACCAACAGGGGGCGACTCCTCTGGTTGAATAGAAGTGTATGCTTCATGTGTTAAAGCTGTATTCTCACTACTGACCACCAGGGGGCGACCTCTCTGGTTGTATAGAAGTACATGCTTCATGTGTTAAAGCTGCATTCTCTCTCCTGGCCACCAGGGGGCGACTCTTCTGGTTGTATAGAAGTATATGTACCATGTGTTAAAGCTGCATTCTCTCTCCTGACCATCAGGGGGTGACTCCTCTGGTTGTATAGAAGTGTATGCTTCATGTGTTAAAGCTGTATTCTCACTACTGACCACCAGGGGGCGACCTCTCTGGTTGTATAGAAGTACATGCTTCATGTGTTAAAGCTGCATTCTCTCTCCTGGCCACCAGGGGGCGACTCTTCTGGTTGTATAGAAGTATATGTACCATGTGTTAAAGCTGCATTCTCTCTCCTGACCATCAGGGGTTGACTCCTCTGGTTGTATAGAAGTCTATGCTTCATGTGTTAAAGCTGCATTCTCTCTCCTGACCATCAGGGGGTGACTCCTCTGGTTGTATAGAAGTCTATGCTTCATGTGTTAAAGCTGCATTCTCTTTCCTGACCAACAGGGGGTGACTCCTCTGGTTGTATAGAAGTATATGCTTCATGTGTTAAAGCTGCATTCTCTCTCCTGACCACCAGGGGGTGACTCCTCTGGTTGTATAGAAGTACATGCACCATGTGTTAAAGCTGCATTCTCTCTACTGACCACCAGGGGGGTGACTCCTCTGGTTGTATAGAAGTCTATGCTTCATGTGTTAAAGCTGCATTCTGTATTGTTACTTTAAAAATTAAAAGACATAACAACATGAATTTACTTTGAAACAAAATGTGTTTTTTGTGTAATAAATACACAAGCAATCATATACATATAATAATTACATATGCCGGTATATACATATGATAAATGCATAAATGTGCTTTCTAGGAGACAGGAGTTATTGTTATTATTGTTATTATTATTATTATAAGAGCACCAATTGTGGATTAATCCCCAACAAATGCAGTATTTCTGCTAGTTTGTTTAATAAAAAAGTGACCAGCTGTTTTTATGAAATAACCGACGAAAGCTACATATTTTGTGTGTTCAACCAATGAGCTCGGAGCGCAGAGACACGGACAGGAAGTCGGACTAACGCATGAGATTTAATGACGTGAAGAGAAATATAAAATAACCACCAGAGCTGTTCTTTAATTGGGAGAAAAACACGTTCATTTCTTGCAGCGATAAAAAAAAAAAAAAACTGTATGAAAACACATTAACAGCTGAATATTCCTGTGAAACCGGAATCCGTTTGTATAAAATTACCTTTTTAACGTATCATACATCACCATAACACACACACACACACACCATAAAGTGTACTTTTTGTTGTTTTCACATGTAATTAGCCGGCCTGCGTGATTACCAGGTAAAACAAATTATGTGTTTTGTTGGCAGCAGATAAATCCGGTCTCAACTCGCCGTAATGACCCGTGTAATTTTTAAGCAGCGCCTACACCGCGGCTCTTTTAACACGTATCATTAGTGGGGTTGTATATTAGATATACATTCTGTGGCTTAATTTGGTCTCCCAGGAGCACTTGTAATGATGCAGCTGCCGGGTACAGGACACCTTTAATTTATTTATTTTAAATGTTGAGAGTAATTGAGTTCTTGAGAGATGTGAGGCGAGCCTGCTGCTGCTGGTGGGGCTTCTTCTTCTGAAAAATGCATTAATTCAACGCCGCAATCTGCTGAGGAAAATGAATACGAGGGGAAGCTTCTAATGGGGGAGCGGAGAGGAGGACGAGAGCGGCAGGAGTTGCTCCTCCACGCCGGGCCTCCTGCGCGACAACGAGCTGCGGAGGAGTTATTTATCTCCCTCTGAAGGGTTATTTATTACCGACAATCAGAGCGGCCTGGCGGCGTCGCGGCAGCTGCAGGTGATGATAGAAACCATTTGTTTCCGCAGATCTCATAACGCGGCCCGATAACAAAACGGTCAATAATGGAGACGACGAGGGCGGGCAGGTGGCGGCGGGCGCGTGGGCCGTCCTCCTCTGATGATGATGGCGGCGATGAGGACAACGTCGGGGGAGACATCACCGCCTCGGCTCACCTGTAAACCTTTAAGTGGAGCGCTAACGTCTCGCGGCGGCGCTAACGTCTCGCGGCGGCGCTCCTTCGCTTCTCTTTAGCCGTTTAACTGATCCTGGAGCAGCGGATCGAGTCTGAAAACACTCCGTACAGTCAGTGTGTGTGTGTGTGTGTGTGTGTGTGCGTAGGTGAGCAGGTGTTGGTTAAAAATAGACGTGTGACAGATGCTGAAAGTGAAACATAAAAAGACGGAGGAGTCGATAAGAAGCATCAACAGCTTGAATTCTGTCAGGATTCATTTTCTTGTGTTGAAAGATGAGAACATCCAGAGGTGGAGAGTTCCTCTCCTTTTATTACGTGTAATAAAAGGAGAGGAAATGAGGGAATGTGTGCGTTGTTTTACAGCTTGAGGTCAACAGCAAGAGGCTGTTTTAATATTTGAATCACACAGATGGTGTCTGCCAATTTAAAAGATTAGTTAAAAATAAGTTTAAAATAAGTTGCATTTTGTTGTAAAACTCTGGAAGTAGAGACGAAATGAGAAAGACGAAGCTACGATGACGGCTCACTCACTCTGATAAAAACAGGAAAGACAACGTTTCATGTTTGGAACGCAGCTACGTTAGCTGGATAGCTCGCTAGCAAGCCGAGCTAACGGAGGCTACGTGTGAGACGAGAGACGTGGTTCACTGTTACTACGACAAACTGCCACTTTATTGATCTGCAACACTATCGAATTGACGAATATCCGATGTGTAAATTCCAAAATGTCCAAAAATGGCGTCACCTCGTCTTTTCATCCTTCGACAACAACGTGTTTCGTGAGGTCACAGTGACCTTTGACCTCCACGCTCTACTCAGTTCAGACGTTCCTTGGAAATTTGAGGAAATTCCCTCCAGGTGTTCCTGCAAGAACGGGAAGGATGGACCGAAGTATGAAAAAAAACTACAAAACATAATGCCTTTAAGACATGATCCAAAGCAGGGTGTTGTGGGTAATCTTAGAGGAGAGGAAGTAATGGTGAAGGCTCGATGCAAAACGATCCCGAGGATTTAAACACATGCATGGCCGATAAATCTTTGTCTGAACAAAAGCAAACTAGTTGCACAAAGACCTGTGGCTCAAAGTGTCGGGGGTTCGATTCCCTGCCCTGAACGTATGACAGCAGTGTATGAATGGGTGAATGTTGACTTTTATTTAAATGGCGATCATATGATATTATTAGTCACTTTTGTCTAAAATCAGATTTGAATTATTTGACTGAAGTCTGTTTTATGGTTAAAGTTCTAGAACCATTAAAAGTCTGATTCTGGTGGTTCAGTCCTCAAAGAGTCCGGCGGCGTCCTCGGCGTTCGGCGTCACGTCGAGGCCGCCGTCACCGCCGGCATGACCCGCCGCGCCGCCGCCTGTTTCAGGGCCGAAGCCTCTCCACGCCGCCGCCCGACCGCGGCGAGAGGGGAGGAGGAGGAAGAGGAGGAGGAGGAGAGGAGGAGGAGGGTTCGATGCTTCCTCTCTATCTGCCCGGCTGGTTGTTGGCTGGTCGGAGGTCCTCGGGGACCCGGCTTTGGACGGAGGCCCAGATCAATGTGACCTAAATTCAAATGCGAATTAGAGGCTGTCAGTTGGAGAGGACACTCTGCAAATGAGCTCAGACAGTGCGAGGTCCCCGGAGGACGTGGGAATCGGGGCCCCCGTGTCCGCTGGAGATCCTTAATGAGATCCAAATGGATATGCGGGACCCGGGGCCCCGGCTCCACGCCCTCCTGCGGGCCTGCAGCCAACTGGAGCTGGGGATCAGGGAGCCAAGGTGCTTCACGGGGCCTCCCCTCCTCCCTCCTGAAGCCGGGCACTCTGGGAACCGGCGGAGGAAAGTCAGGCGCTGCGACCGCGTCGGCGTCCAAATGATTAAAATTCTTCAGCAACGCCGGTGAGATCAGCAGACGGGTGAGAGGAAGTGGAGGCCGTTCGGTTTCAGACCCTTTAAATCCAACCGTTAAACACACGGAGAGTATTTAACACCTGCGGATTAAATCTAAACAAGTCAGTCTAACTTAATCCTTCATTTTGATGTCACTCTGCACGTTAAACCTGGAATATAATCGAAGAATCGGGACAAAGTTCTTTCAGTTTGAGGCGACGTCATCGACGCTGATTAACAACCTGATAAATCCACGATGGGTTGGAATTCTCAGAAAGTTTGAGTCGGATTTAACGACGAAAAGATTGGATCTTTCTGCAACCGGCTTGTTTTAATAGTCAAGCAATAGTATTTTAGATATGCTATCAAACTGTAACCCAGAGATGTGAACGTAGACTGTCGCTGTAACTACCTGTAAACTCATATCTGATATTCATGGTCTACTTTATTTCCTCTGTGTAAGACCTGTAAAGATATACCGAAAAAGTTGGGTTATAAGCCGCTACTACCTTTGGTGGTTGTCCCCGCTAGCTCCCGACTGTAGCCAGCTAGCGCTGCTGCTAGCTCCCCGCTAGCTCCCCACTGCTGTAGCCAGCTAGTGCTGCTGCTAGCTCCCCGCTACCACCAAAAACCACAGAAGGTAGTAGCGGCTTATATACCGACTTTTACGGTTAATCATGCATTAAATGTATTATAAAGAAGAAGAAAAAGGTTGAATATCCATTTTTTTCAGCCACTCGGGTTTAGACACAAACTGAGGTCACTTTCCGGCGGTCGATGGAAAAAAGTTTCTTTTACCCGTTTGTTTTTTTCGTGTCACATGACGTCCTGGACGCCGTCAAAAGAGAAGAAACTCCTCCTCCGGTGGCGAGTGAAGGTCAAGACCTCCACCTCTGTTGTGAAGATGCAAACCCCGTCAGCGCCCTCCTCTTTGTGTCCGGGTCCTGGCGGGGTGAAGGGTGAGCTGCAGTAATTAGCATGCTGACTCCGCAGTAATCAGATCGCCCCGCCGCTCGCCGGCCGGCTTCTATACGTCGGGCCGAGCGGCGGCTCGGGACCGCAGCGGCTTCTGATTGTCTTCAACGCAGCATATGCTAATTGTTGATTGTCTCCAATATGATATGCTAATTGTTTCAAGAATTAGCATAATTCATTAACATTTGGGCCCTAATTACACAATGAAAAAAAAAAGACAGAAAGAAAGAAAGAACCCGCACACACACGCACACACACACACACACACACGCACACACACACACACACACGATTGTGCTCTGACTTCCTAATGTGTGATGCGATTAATGCTCATTTGCATCCCGGAGAACGAGCGCTGAAATATTAAAAGTGTTGTTCAGAGAAAGTCGTGATTAGTCCCTAATCAAATGTTGTTTCTGCCGTTTTGAAAGGTGTAAGAGTGTCGGCCCTCAGGTGAGAATAAGCAACGTTTCTTCACTCTCTCCGAAACTCACCGCCCTCCTCCTCCTCCTCCTCCTCCTCCTCTTCCTCCTCCTCCTCCTCCTCCTCCTCTTCCTCCTCCTCCTCCTCCTCCTCCTCCTCCTCCTCGTCCTCCTCCCGACATGCAAATGAGCCGCAGATCAAAATCTGCAATTAGCCAGAACGCTTCTTTTTGGAGGGGATTTAGAGAAACAAATGAATGTGGAGCGTCTTGAGTCGTCGTTGCGGATTCTCTTTGATGTCTTGCGGGTTTATCTCGTATTAATGAGACGCTCAAACAAAAAGAAACAAACCAAATTGCTTTGATTTCATCATAATTGTAGTCGCGGGTCTGTTCACATCGTTTAGCTGCCAGCGGCGAGAAAACACACACCAGTACTTCACCGTGGTATAAATACACCACGACGCGGGGATACTTGAGTACAAGTAGAAGAAAAAAAAAAGTACTCAGAGGAGAAAGTAGTTTGACATTTTTTTGTGTTTTCAGGGTCAGTTAAGGAAAGAAAGATGAAAAAAGGTGAGAGAGTAAAAGGAAAGTAAAAGAAGAGATGAAGGATCGGGGGAGTGATGAACAAGTACAAAAGTAGAAAAGATGAGAATACAAGGGAATTAATTTAGCCTAAAAAGTCAGGAGGGAAAAAATATAAAGAAAAATATGGAAAGAAAGATTAAATAAATGTGTCACAAGCAGGCAGCAACCTCCGTTAAAGTAAAGTATCTATAGCAAAGTCTATGTTTCACGTGTGAAAAGCTGCATTCTCTCTCCTGACCACCAGGGGGCGGCTCCTCTGGTTGTATAGAAGTCTATGCTTCATGTGTTAAAGCTGCATTGTCTCTCCTGACCACCAGGGGGCGGCTCCTCTGGTTGTATAGAAGTCTATGCTTCATGTGTTAAAGCTGCATTCTCTCTCCTGACCACCAGGGGGCGACTCCTCTGGTTGTATAGAAGTCTATGCTTCATGTGTTAAGGCTGCATTCTCTCTCCTGACCACCAGGGGGTGACTCCTATGGTTGTATAGAAGTCTATGCTTCACGTGTTAAGGCTGCATTCTCTCTCCTGACCACCAGGGGGTGACTCCTCTGGTTGTATAGAAGTCTATGCTTCATGCGTTAAAGCTGCATTCTCTCTCCTGACCACCAGGGGGTGACTCCTCTGGTTGTATAGAAGTCTATATAAATGACTCTACTTCTCTTGATGTATTCCCTCAGTAAACATTGTAAACATGAGTTTATGTCTCAATCTCTAGTTTCAAGTCTTCAAGTACAGCATGATGTTCATTTAGTAAATAGTGAACCATTTCTTGTCCACTGGTTGCAAAAAAGCCAAGATGGCAACGGCCAAAACCGAACTGAAGGTTTAAAAACTTTAAATACATTTAATTGTTTTAATTAACTTGCACACTCGCTACATTTGAAGCCATCTGGTTGCAAACGTCGTCTCTTATCTCCGGTCCAAGTCGCTGATCGGACAGACGAGCGACGCACCGAACGTGAGAAAAAACTAAAATAATTGAAGATGAATGTTGAATAAAAAGCAGGAGCGCCTCGCGTTCGCCCGACCTCTCCTCGTGACAAACACCAGGACTCTGGGGCGACGCGTGACGGATGCCAGTCCGTCAGACAGCAGGGTTGAAGCTCCGGGTTCAGGTTGCTCCTGTTAACAGCAGCGGGGGCCGGCCGGGGCCGAGGCAGGGGCCCGGACTCCCAGGGCCACATGTCAGGGGACGCGGCGGGGGGAGGGGATCTCGGAGGTAATTGAAACGGGGGCTTTTGTAAGAATCTGCTTCCAATCCACAGGAGAGAGGGCAAAGAGGGGAAGAATGAGAGTTTTAATGAATGGAGGCCGTCATTAAAATGATAACTATTTCCTCTGAGATCACTTCCAATTTAAATGTAGGGGGGGAAAAAGAGAAAAGGCGTAATTGAAAGATCTTTTTTTCTTCTTCTTCTCTTCCACCTTCTGCCATTCAAAAACTGTGAATTTGAATGTGTGGGGAGAAGAGGGAGATTGTTTGTAGCCATAGCTCACTAGTTCCAATTACTCCTCTTTTTTCGCGGCACTTAAAGCCGCGAGGGAGGCCCCCAACGCCTCGACCCCCAACGCCTCGACCCCCAACGCCTCGACCCCCAACGCCTCGACCCCCGACGCCTCGACCCCCGACGCCTCGACCCCCGACGCCTCGACCCCCAACGCCTCGACCCCCAACGCCTCGACCCCTCGGCCCCCAAAACCTGACGAGCAGCCGTGTTTTCTTTGGATCGGCAGCGGTCAAAGGGAACCGATCCCTATCAGAGAGTTTGGAGGTGGATTGAAACAGACGTGAGGGATGACTTAATTGATAAACAATGAGGATGAGGGTGGTTTTTTTTGTCGTCAGATTGGCTCATATTAACGGAGCAGCTGCACATACAGTCATATCTCAGGTCCTGACAGTAATTCATCAGCAGGATGGCTGCAGATGGTCGCTGGTTCTCTGTTCCCTGTCTCTTTTTTTGCTTTTGGTTTGGTTTCTGAAGAACATTTTCAGCAAAAATACAAATTCTGTCCCTGTTTTGTGTCGTTTTACACCAACGGGGCGCACAAGCTGATTTAGATGAAGCCTCCGGCAGACAGGAGATTAAAACATCATCCTCACCTGTGTACAAAAGCTTTGAATCCATATTGTTCACCCAAGATATGAAATGGAATATTACATCTCCTTATATATTTACCAAAACAATCTAAAAGTTAAGAATAACTCTACAGTTTTTCGGTGTGCTTCAGTCCCAGTAACAGCTTCTTCTCGATGGCCATGGACGCCAGTGAGGATCGTCATCGCCAAACGTGAGAAAGGTGTAAAGTAAATCCACCACCAAGTCCGTTTCTCCTCCTCCTTCAGCCATTGAGTGTTAAAAAAACTACATCAAACAAAACACGAGAAATGTCCTAACTTGTCTTATGTTTCAGCCTGAACTCTTATTACTCCTACTGAGTTCTGCTAGCAGCTAGCTAGCTTGAAGTCATGTGACCGTGGTGGAGCTCCTCTATAGACTAACGTTAGCTTCTTACGTTACACTTTAAACTTCAGAAAAGTTCTTTATTTTGCTGCAATAATTTCCAAATCTAATGGAAGAATCCCATTGGCTGATTGTCGAGAAAACGAGTGAAGCTAACTTCCTGTTGGGCTCCGGTTATCGCTGCCGATCTTTCTGAGCTGCTACAACATGAGAACGGTTCCACTTCCACCAGAACCACACACTGTGGATCCTGCAGAGTTTTCCACATGCAGAGTTCCTGAGTGAGCTAATTGAAAGCATTACGGGCCACGTTAGCTTACGGTCGCGCTCCGCGGACGCAGCTAGCGCTCCGCGGACGCAGCTAGCGCTCCGCTCTGCGAGTCCAGAACCAACTGTTTCCTTCAGTGTTTACGGCGCGTTCCAGCAGCCGTCAGAGAGAACTGCACCACATTGCACCTGACAGTCTGACGCAAACTCATAAAAATGCAGAAATGTTTGCAACGAGACATTATTTACTTAGAAAACACAGGACGTCCAAGAAAAAAATAATGATGCAAGCGTCTGAGAGCTCAATATTCCTCACACAATCGAGGGTTTCGGGGCGTCGGCGTGTTTATCAAAGAAATGACTGATCATAATATCAGCCTTATTGGTCTCAACAGAAATGCCACAACCATCTTGCAGATTACTCCTTGATGAGGAAAATGCAATTAAAACGTCAAGTGCGTTTTATTAGATTCTACCCACCCTGCAGGGTTTTAGCAGCCCCGGGAGTCCCTGGATGCTCGGGCGATGGATGGCATGTATAGAGCTGCGAGCAACATTAGCAGAGCCGTGCCAAAATAACAGCCGCTCGCTCCCCCGGTGATCCGCCTTTCATCGCCGTACAATGCCGAACGTGTGCGTGCAGGACGGCTGCTGTCTGCAGCCTCGTATGGAAGCTTTACCGCCCCGGACGCCTGCAGACGCTCACTTCTCATTATCCGGTCTGAGCCGTGAGAAGATGATTACCGCGAGCGCGTTAACGTACAGAAACCGTAAAGAGGCGCGTCGTTTCTGTGCATCGAGGCCGCGAACGACAGCGTGTCCAAACACCGGCAGACGAAGAATCCGAGCACCTCTGCGTGCCGCGGCGGTTCATTAAAGGGTGGCGATTAAATATGTTCCTGAGCTTTCAGAAGTGCACACGGATTAAAGTCTGCAGCTCGTTTCAGAGCAGAATTTTAATTTTGTGAACTTGAGCTGTAACGAGGGAATAAACTCGCGTCTCCATTAAATATACGGCGCTCTGCATTTACTACAATAGCGAGAGTCTTAATTCTGGAGACAATAATTCCTCAATACGCAACTTTCTGCTCATAATCAATGCAATGTGTCACATTTTATGTGGCGAGACGCACCGTTATTGTGATGTTCACGACAGGCGTGATTTACTCCACGGTTATTGTTATTAGTAGCACCTGACAAGTCCAAATGCATGCTGGGAAAAAAAGGTTTCTACTGGGAGACGTCAGCTAGTGAATCAATCGTCTAGATATTAATAAGCACACGCTCGAGTCAGATATGGAGAGTTTAGGGAATAAAGAGAAAACATAATTTTTCTCCATTTAGTTGTGAAGGTCTTTGATCTGAGAGGATTTAGGAGAACGTGTTGATGAGTCTGTTTGCATGTTTCTGCTTCATTTATGATGTGTTATGTATGTTATTGATATTGATAATTATAATGAATGCTCAATGAGAGCATTAGTCGCCTAAATATAATAATAATATCAAAAGGAATTGGCTGATAATGACTGTGAGCGGAGTTCATATGTAGATATTATATGTGTAGAGTTTACACTGTATTCATATCATACCTCCAGCTGTTTATTCTGTATTTAATGTCATACTATTAGCATTTATTGTACTATTACACCTGTACAGGCTACTCGGCTTCATGCTGTATATTCCCACGCATCCATATCCTCCCCTTACTGTTTACATTCTATATTTAATCTCTATATGACTGTGCATTATATTTAATATGTGTAATCTGCACCGTTCTGCTCGTCGCACCTTTAAAGTGCATCTCGTCGTCTCCGTAACTTAAACTCCGAGAGTCACATTTTATTCCCACTTTCATGTTAATTGTCTGTTTTGAGAACCGGCATCTTTAACATTAAATATTGTACTTTATACGTCCGCTACCTGCGCTGTGAAGGTCAGATATTACTCACCTGAGATGAGAAGACAAACTTTGGAGCATTTAATGAAGAGGATCTTTCTCTCGAAATACATTTTTACTCTTTTATGTGGGCTCTAATTCCACATTAATTACTGCGTGCGGCGGATTGCAGCGTCATGACCTTTAAAACGGGACTTTGTTTGGTTTCACTCCATAAGACGACGATGACACTGGAGCCGGGGAAAAAAAACACAAATAAAAAAAAAGAGGAGAAGGAAAATATATCTTTTTAATGGAGTTTAACAATCGGTCTCTGGTGGACTCATTAGGATGACCAGTTTGACTTATTTTACAGCCACTGGTAATTAGTATCTGCAGGAGTTATAGCTATAATCAGCCAAGTTTCCCTTTGACTTTCTCTTCGTTAGCCATTAACTTTGGTGTTACACTTCTGCAGGAAGGCGGTCAAATGTGTAAAAAAGACAGCAGCCGTAAAACTAATAAAACTGTAGGGTTCCTTCTGGGGAACTTTAATACTTCCAGCAATATGATAATTCTTTTTACTTCAAAGCAGCCATTAAAAAAAAAGAAGGACAATTTTCACTGCCTTTCACCGCCGTGATGGAGCTGCGAGAGGCCTTGTTGGGTTTGACGGGCATTCTGGGTAACGGAGCCGGCGCCCGTCGGCTCCGCGGGGGGTTCAAGCGCCGCGCGATAAATAATAAACAACGGAGACGGAGGAAGTCTCTTCGGTGGGCAAAGACAAATATTTAAAATTGTTTATCAGAGGAAGCGTTTCACTTATCAGTTTTCCTGCTGAAGGACCCGAGGAAACAATGCAAAGGTTCTGCAGGAGAACCACACGCTGGAGAACCACACGCTGTAGGAGGAAACAATGCAAAGGTTCTGCAGGAGAACCACACGCTGGAGAACCACACGCTGGAGGAGGAAACAATGCTAACGTTCTGCAAGAGAACAACACGCTGGAGAACCACACGCTGGAGGAGGAAACAATGCTAACGTTCTGCAAGAGAACAACACGCTGGAGAACAACACGCTGGAGGAGGAAACAAATATCTCAGAATTCATTCGTTGTAAATTTTAGGTGCAAAGCGATTCTCGAAAAGGGAAAAAAAAAAACTCTTGAAAAACTTGACGTGCTCTCAACCAATCAAAGCTTGACATCGAGAAGTGATGTCACATGGTCACATAGTCACCTTTTCACGTGGTGCACAACAACAACACAGAACTTGTTCTGCACCTCGGGGTCTTGAACCAGCAACAAACAAAGTTTGAAGCTAACTAGCTGCTTTAATTCAAACCGTCTGTGCATAAATCTGCAAAACGTCCTCAACCAAGCAACAACCTGGAAGCTTGTTCACTTCCTTCCTGGTCTCCTGCACTTCCTTCCTGGTCTCCTGCACTTCCTTCCTGGTCTCCTGCGCTTCCTTTCTGGTCTGCTTCACTTCATACCTGGTCCCCTTTATTTCCTTCCTGGTCCCCTTTACTTCCTTCCTGGTCTCCTGCACTTCCTTCCTGGTCTGCTTTACTTCCTTCCTGGTCCCCTTCACTTCCTTCCTGGTCACTTCCTTACTCGTCTCCTTCACTTCCTTCCTGGTCACTTCCTTACTTGTCCCCTTCACTTCCTTCCTGCTTACTTCCTTACTCGTCTTCTTCACTTATTTCCTGGTCACTTCCTTACTTGTCCCCGTCACTTCCTTCCTGGTCACTTCCTTCCTGGTCTCTTTCACTTCCTTCCTGGTAACCCTTTCACTTCCTTCCTGGTCCCCTTCCCTTCCTTCCTGGTCCCCGTCACTTCCTTCCTGGTCACTTCCTTCCTGGTCTCTTTCACTTCCTTCCTGGTAACCCTTTCACTTCCTTAATGGTCCCCTCCACTTCCTTCCTGGTCACTTCCTTCCTGGTCTCCTTCACTTCCTTCCTGGTCCCCTTCCCTTCCTTCCTGGTCACTTCCTTCCTGGTCTCTTTCACTTCCTTCCTGGTAACCCTTTCACTTCCTTCTTGGTCCCCTTCCCTTCCTTCCTGGTCCTCGTCACTTCCTTCCTGGTCACTTCCTTCCTGGTCTCTTTCACATCCTTCCTGGTAACCCTTTCACTTCCTTCCTGGTCCCCTCCACTTCCTTCCTGGTCACTTCCTTCCTGGTCTCCTTCACTTCCTTCCTGGTCCCCTTCCCTTCCTTCCTGGCCTGCCAGCTGCTGTCAATCACAGACAGAGTCCCGCCCCCCGGCCCAAACAGGCTGTACATTGCTGTTGAGCGTCTCTTCTCTGTGTGATATCGAATATAAACCTCTCTGGTGCTCTAAACATCTTTTAAACAGTTCACCGTGAGCTTCACTCTTCACTTAATGAGGAAACAATCATTAAAAGGATATTTTTATCGTTTACTGCAGAACCTTAAAGTTTCTAAACACGGGTTCACCTCACAAACACCGAGGACAATAGAAACTTCTCCAAGTGCTCATCAAGAGACAACAAGACCTGTCTGAACTCATTTCAGCGTTGTTGTCTTTTTTATTTTTTTATATCCTCCTCTTTTTTTACTGCCCATCTAATGGCTTATTTATTACATTCATTCTTTATAAGCCGGCTCCTGTGTGGCCTCATTACGACGAGAGCGCTGCTTTGGAATTCCAGGATAATTATGAGCTTCATTGTTTTAATAAGAGTCTCGGTCAGCTCCGGATCTCGGCTTCGTCTTCAGCGTTCCCGGCGGAGGGAACGTACGCGGGCGGCAGCGGGAGCGCCGGACAGATGGAATCAGACGCACTGCAGGTAAATATTTATAGGCCGCTGTGTGAAAGGAGGATGCTCCGATCTCATCAACTGTCTTGTAAAAAAAGAAAATAAAAAAATCTCTGCAGCCGCAATAATCTGTGATGCAACTTCAGCTCTTAAATCAAAGCGCCGCCCGTTTCTCTTTGGGGTCGAGTCCCGATGCCGTGAGGTTCTTTATAAACACGGAGAGCCTACTGTGTCCTTTACATGTTTATACATGTGCACATGTCACATGCACATTTTAAAGAACTGTAAATACTCAAAACATTCAAAAGTAATCTGTGCTGACGAGCGTTCTAGTAAAGAGCTTTCATGCCAAATTATCCAGTTTTAAGTTGTCCTTCATAAATATTGTACAAGTTTTTGTTGTTTTTTTAAATCTTTTTTGTCGCTGTAACGGTCAAATTTCTATTAATAAAGCATCCATCCATCTAATTATTAAATAATCAGGAGACTTCATGTCCCTTGATGATGTTTTAAATGTTGTTTAAATCACCGTCAAATACTTCTGCTGGGAATAAAAACCCAGTTTTAGTTTAGTTTAGTTTTTGCCTAAAACAGTCAAATCTTAAATGATATTATTATGAAATATCACACAACTTCCATGCAAACTGATCCTCACGTGTTTTAACCTCAACACCAGATAAATACAATGTTATTGGGTTTGTGTGGATGTTATGTATCTGACAGAGGAGGAGTTAAGGGTTTATAGTTATGAAACAATGTGCAGCAATCTGCATGCAAACACGCGCTGCGTTCACAAGCGTCTCCCCGGTGACGGGAGCGCTGCAGTAACAGGAAACGCACATCCAAGCCGCCCGGCAGGCCGTGACCTTGGAGCCGTGACCTTGGAGCCGTGACCTTGGAGCCGTGACCTTGGAGCCGTGACCTTGGAGCCGTGACCTTGGAGCCGTGACCTTGGCGCTCCCCGCGGAAGACGGTGAAGGACGTCGTCCATGATGGAGAGGAGAACCAGAGAGGAGAGGAGAACCAGAGAGGAGAACCAGAGAGGAAAACCAGAGAGGAGAACCAGAGAGGAGAACCAGAGAGGAAAACCAGAGAGGAGAACCAGAGAGGAAAACCAGAGAGGAGAGGAGAACAGAGAGGAGAACCAGAGAGAAGAACCAGAGAGGAGAACCAGAGAAGAGAACCAGAGAGGAGAGGAGAACCAGAGAGGAGAACCAGAGAGAAGAACCATAGAGGAGAGGAGAACCAGAGAGGAGAGGAGAACCAGAGAGGAGAACCGGAGAGGAGAACCGGAGAGGAGAACCAGAGAGGAGAACCAGAGAGGAGAACCAGAGAGAAGAACCATAGAGGAGAGGAGAACCAGAGAGGAGAGGAGAACCAGAGAGGAGAGGAGAACCAGAGAGGAGAACCGGAGAGGAGAACCGGAGAGGAGAACCGGAGAGGAGAGGAGAACCATAGAGGAGAACCGGAGAGGAGAACCAGAGAGGAGAACCAGAGAGAAGAACCATAGAGGAGAACCAGAGAGGAGAGGAGAACCAGAGAGAAGAACCATAGAGGAGAACCAGAGAGGAGAGGAGAACCAGAGAGGAGAGGAGAACCAGAGAGGAGAACCAGAGAGGAGAACCGGAGAGGAGAGGAGAATCAGAGAGGAGAGGAGAACCAGAGAGGAGAACCAGAGAGGAGAACCGGAGAGGAGAGGAGAACCAGAAAGGAGAACCAGAGAGGAGAGGAGAACCAGAAAGGAGAACCAGAGAGGAGAACCATAGAGGAGAGGAGAACCAGAGAGGAGAGGAGAACCGGAGAGGAGAACCAGAGAGGAGAACCAGAGAGGAGAACCAGAGAGGAGAGGAGAACCAGAGAGGAGAACCAGAGAGGAGAACCATAGAGGAGAACCAGAGAGGAGAGGAGAACCAGAGAGGAGAACCAGAGAGGAGAACCAGAGAGGAGAACCGGAGGGGAGAGGAGAACCAGAGAGGAGAGGAGAACCAGAGAGGAGAACCAGAGAGGAGAACCAGAGAGGAGAACCGGAGAGGAGTCCGTAATAATCCCCCCGTGCCTCCATGACGCTCCGAGCTTCGTCGTCCCGGACGTCTCGGGAGACTCCGGGGACAAAGAACCCGATCCTCCATCCCTCCTCCATCACTCCATCCTCATCTAAATACCATCACGGTCCTTTAAAGGGAATCACTGGTGATCCCGTTCTCCAGCAGCTCATCTCAGCGGGAGGCAAAGAGGAGCTGCTCGTGATCGTGGGAACGATCGGGTTCCATCCTCTGGCGAGGACGGCGGCCATCTTGGAGC
>NC_136601.1:1831480-1888980 GCF_910589615.1 Taurulus bubalis | reverse complement strand
AAGGAGGAGAAGAAGAAGAAGAAGAAGAAGAAGAAGAAGAAGAAGAAGAAGGAGAAGAAGAAGAAGAAGAAGAAGAAGAAGAAGGAGGAGAAGAAGGAGAAGAAGAAGGAGAAGGAGAAGAAGGAGAAGGAGGAAGAAATGTTTTTCATATTCCTGCACATACTGAACACTGTTCATGGGAACTGATGGTGTGTTTAATGGGAGGGGAGTGACCCTGCCTCTGTGTGTGTGTGTGTGTGTGTGTGTGTGTGTGTGTGTGTGTGTGTGTGTGTGTGTGTGTGTGTGTGTGTGTAACACATGTGTGTGTGTAACACAACATAACACACAGTTATATTTGTCAGGGACTATTTTCAGCGGCGGATGAATCCACATGTGGTCCTGGATGAGTATTCGTGGCAGCAGATACCTGAACACACCTGAACCAGGTCTGACGGACTAAGTCACCTGACCACAGCTGACCAGGTGTGTTAAACACCTGGCTGCTCCTGGACCAGCTCTCACACACTCACCTGGCCAGGTGTGCCAGAGCCCTGCTGACCTCTGCAGGCTCGGTTTCAGGCGTCTCTCTCTCTCGCACAGTAAACCCTCAAACTGGGCTTGCAGGCGTATCGCGGTGACATCATCACCTCACAGGAAACGCTCTAATTCTTTAAGAGAGCAGATCTGCGGGGAGCGGCGGTGACATCATCGCTCGGCCCAAACCAAACACACCTGCGCTCGCTGGGTCGCACCTCGTGACCTTCTCCCCTCCCGTAGCTCAGGACCAATCAGATTCAGTTGTTCTGTAAACTATGACACGACTCTTAATTGACACTAATTATTTACTGTGTTGTTCATTTTTTACGACGTACTTTACTTTAACTATCTGTGTTTTATGACATCCTGTTGTTTGACTTTCTAATGACGTTTTTACGACGTGTTATACTTTTGTTTTTTACGACTACACAGTAAACTTTGACCTTTTGATTAAATACTTTACGAGGGGATTTTTATGACGTGAGACACAATAACTTTACTAAATAAATAATATTATGGCTTTTCATGACTTACTATATACTATACTTATATATACTATTACATGTGTATTACATACTATACAATAATATGACATGTTATGACTTGAATATGATATGATGTACTATTTAATGACATGTTTTATGATATGCTATACTATGACTTTATGATTTTGGTTTACATACTATTTTATTACTTGATAGAACTTTTTATGATGAAGAGCTGGTCTGTGTTCATCTCTTCTTCTCTCCTTTTAAAGAGTAGGTTTATGTTCAGCTCTTCTTCTCTCCTTTTAATTAAGAGTAGGTGGAGGTTCATCTCTTCTTCTCTCCTTTTAATGAAGAGTAGGTGGAGGTTCATCTCTTCTTCTCTCCTTTTAATGAAGAGTAGGTGGAGGTTCATCTCTTCTTCTCTCCTTTTAATGAAGAGTAGGTGGAGGTTCATCTCTTCTTCTCTCCTTTTAATGAAGAGTAGGTGGATGCTCATCTCTTCTTCTCTCCTTTTAAAGAGTAGGTTTATGTTCAGCTCTTCTTCTGTCCTTTTAATGAAGAGTAGGTGGATGTTCATCTCTTCTTCTCTCCTTTTAAATAAGAGTAGGTGGAGGTTCATCTCTTCTTCTCTCCTTTTAAATAAGAGTAGGTGGAGGTTCATCTCTTCTTCTCTCCTTTTAAGTAAGAGTAGGTGGAGGTTCATCTCTTCTTCTCTCAGTGATTAAGAGTAGGTGGATGTTCATCTCTTCTTCTCTCCTTTTAAATAAGAGTAGGTGGATGTTCATCTCTTCTTCTCTCCTTTTAAATAAGAGTAGGTGGAGGTTCATCTCTTCTTCTCTCCTTTTAAGTAAGAGTAGGTGGAGGTTCATCTCTTCTTCTCTCAGTGAATAAGAGTAGGTGGAGGTTCATCTCTTCTTCTCTCAGTGAATAAGAGTAGGTGGAGGTTCATCTCTTCTTCTCTCAGTGAATAAGAGTAGGTGGAGGTTCATCTCTTCTTCTCTCAGTGAATAAGAGTAGGTGGAGGTTCATCTCTTCTTCTGCAGCTGGCCTTCTTGGCGGCCGTGAGGCCTCTGGAGGCTCAGAGGTTTTTCTTTGGGAGTTTTCAGCCTCGGGCGTCGCTCTCTGCTAACGAGCGCTGCGTCTTCAAGAAAGCGAGTCCACAGCTCATCAGGCCGTGCTGACGGTGGAGTGGAGGTTAATGGAGCCTGTAGCGGAGCCTCAGCGCTGCCAAGCAGACCCCGACCCTCTGCCTCCGATACGGCCCGCTCTGGTCCTGCACGATGGAAACCAGACTTCCTGCTCAGAACCACAGGCTGACGCTGACCTTCAGACTCCAAGAAGCACTTATCACACTTTGTTTTCTTCTCTGGCCGTCAAACACACGTTCAGGTCCCGATATGTTAACCAGCTCTGCACCGTTATGAACATGTGACCCACAAGTTATGACCTCAGGGCTCACACACATTCTGACCAATGGATCCATGACTTTAAACCAAATGTCCATCACAAACATTTAGTGAAGTCTGGGTGTAAACAGTAAAAAGTGAGTAAATGTAGTATTTAAACTAACAATGAGAATACAAAGCATACAGTAAACCTTAAATGACTCAAATGAATGAGACAATAGTTTGATTAAAAGAATAAACATTTATATAGATGCCTGTATGTATGCCTGCTTATATTTTGAGTCTTTCTTTTAAAAGCATATTCATTATTTCAAACTCAGCGTAGATGAACGTCATGAACACATGAATATAACACATTTACATGAACACATGAATATAACACATTTACATGACTATTACTAAACTTTTGGGATTTTATTTTTTTCAAGGACTTTTCCAGGTCTTGAAATAACCATTTTAAAACTCCATGACTTTTCCAGGTTTTCCATGACCATAGGAACCCTGTAACCTGTATAACATATAACCTTTCAGTCTCTTTATGCTTGAAACTATTCCACAGAGACAAAACATCCGTGACGTTTCCATTCAGAAACATTTTAACCCAAATATCTGGAAAAGACGCATCTCCTCAACGTTTTGATCTCCCGTTGCCCAAGATCAGTTTTCCCTGCGGCCTCGTCTCCTCCGCTCAGACGGGATTAACGTTACAGAAAAGGGATTTGAACCCAGACCCTCACTCCTCCTCTCCTTCATAACTCAGAGAGACGTGAACACGCGGACATGAAAGACGTGCAGATATCATTCAGTGTGACTTACGCTTTCCCAGGACGTCGTTATCTCTGATGAGCGTCCAGGATAAACGTCCGTGAATCCACTTTGAGATCGTGAAGATGCTGCAGGAACAGCCGGCTTTTCCGTTTCCTTCAGATTATTAACATGTTTAATAGAGATGATCCGACTTCAGGCAATAAAACACTGAAGGCTCCATCATGTCGGCTCTTAGATAGACGGAACGATTAATAATCAACATGTTTCCATCTCTCAGATCAGCAAGAACTCTTTTGATTTAGCCAATTTCAAGATAAAAGTCAAATATTTACTCTAAACTGATATTTAAAATAAAACATTAAACACAAGGATGTTGCCCCAGATGTGATTTACTGCATGACTGACAGCACCCTGAGATGCCGTGTGAGGAAGCATCTTTTTTGTGGCAGTTTTGGCTTAGAAGTAGAATCTGGTCAACGTCAGCAGCTTTTCTCAGTCGTCAGTTCATAGAATCCGTCGTCTCTGGACTTCTGTCTGAGGTCAGGTGACTGCTGCCTGTCAGCAGGACCTCCTGGATCCCGTCCCGCACACAGACCTCCACGTGGTTCTCCTTAAGGCCGGCTGATGGGTCCACCTGCTGCAGAGCTCTCGCTCCGACTGAACTCACATCTGATTCATCTCATCCAACAGTTTCATCATCACAGAACATGTCGGCTGGATGTTGGAGAAGTTTGGTAGTTTTGTTTTATTCTGAAAATATTCATCTCAATGACACATTGAGTCTAAAGAAAATGTTTATATTCTCTCTTTCTTACTTCTTAGCTTATGAATGAAGCTAATATTCTGGTTTCATGACGTCACTGGGAAGCTCTTTCTGAATTTACACCGAATGCACGAGCTTCATCTGCTTCATAGCTGTGGTTTAGTTGCAACTAACGTTTAAAAAGAGATGCCGAAATAACTACCGTAAAAGTCGGGTTACAAGCCAATTCTACCTCCGGTGGGTGTCCCCGCTGTAGCAAGCTAGCAGCAGCGCAAGCTAGCAGCAGCGCAAGCTAGCAGCAGCGCAAGCTAGCAGCAGCGCAAGCTAGCGTCACCTCTGCCCGAGTTGGGCGTCGAGCCGGGGCTGGTCCCACTACCTTCGGTGGTTGTCGGAGAGCTAGCGGAGAGCTAGCTGGCTACAGCGCTAGCTGGCTACAGCGGGGAGCTAACGGGGACACTGACCAAAGGTAGTAGCGGCTTGTAACCCGACTTGTACGGTACATGATGATGATGATTTGTAAAAAGTCAGACTTCCTGCTTCGTTAGCTCGAGCAAACAACTTTTTAAATGCTTGTTTTCTGAATGGAGTTCGATCGGTAAAAAAAGTTCCTTTTCGGTGCTTCAACTTCAACTCCCATTCAACGAGACACACTTTAAGCCATTTTTTTTCCAAACAAGAGACTCTTGACAGCTGAGAGTTCAAGCCAAATGTAATCTTTATTAGACTGTTTCTGTACAAAAAGCACTGGATCACAGGAAGAAAACAACATAAAAAAAGAGACATGCATCTATTTACAGCATGGCCAGAGACAGGGAAAGAAAGAAAGCCGTTTGTATTCTAAAGACATTAATTAAACATTGTGCTTTGATATACTTTGATGATATATTTCATATTTCACAAAGACGCAGTACCTCTGCCCTCTTTCACATTGAAGTAAAACATCGAAAAAAAGTAAACTTTGCAGTTTTTAAAACCTCGGCTGAAAAAGAAACAGGACCGGTGAGAAGCAGACTTTCTACAACTGTGACCAAACAAATAAAATAAAGAAACGTGACGGCGAGCCGCTTTGAAAAGGTGGAGCCGGTTCAGTGCGAGGAGCGACTCACTGGTGTCGGGAGAGAAATGGCTTTAAAGACGTGGACAGATGTTCAACCACGAGCTGGCTGACGCTGGAGTTGCATAAAGTCAAAAGTTTAAATCTGTCCAAGACTTCAGAATCCCGCCCTCACGTCTAGAAGTTTAGAGATGAGTTGAGCTGTGAATGTGAATCATATCCGAGATCTGCATCCTCTGGTTTTGATCTTTAACGTCTGTGACAGACAGATGTTAGAAATGTAGAAAACATCTTTAATTGTTCGATTGTTTTTATTCTGATCTTGAAGATACTTTTATATATTAGTTTTAACACGATTCTGAGATACGACCGCGGAGGATTGCAAGATGATATATGCAGGAAGTTGCATATCATTATTTTGAAATGCAGATCTTGTAATTGTGAGATTACATTTTTGGTGTATTTTCATATCTAAATCTTAAATATTGTAATGTCCCGGATCGTGCTGCAGTACCTTCCTGTGAGGTTCGGGGGCGCTGTTTGACACGGCAACAGAATCCAGGAGGTTTACCGCTGTTTGGGAGGCTAACTGCTAGCGTAGCATCGATGCTGGTGATGCAAACTTCATGTTTTTTTTTGTTTCGGGGGAAACCTGAGGGACAATCGTCTGATGCAAAACAAAAAAAAAAAAGTTTAAAAAAAAGTTCTCGCAGTTTGACTCGAGACTCGTTAAATAAAAAATAAAAAGACGTTGTGTTGTCGATCGTAAGGCATCAAACGCGACTTTTTTTGTTCTTTTTTTCCCATTTCCCCCCCAAAAAAGACGAGCTCTACAGAACGGGGACACAGTTGCATAAGTAAACGATCCGGATTGTGCACCAACGACGACACCAAGAAGTTTCCTTGAGATCAGCGACCCAAAAAACACAGTTTTTTAAAATCTGTCATTCTCACCAGAAAAAAAAACACAAAGACGAGGATCGACGTCTAATTTAAAGATGGATAAAATATCGTCTTCTGAACACCGAAGACCAAGAGATGCGCTCGGTCCAAACGTAAGAGAGTGGATGAGTATTATGACGTTATAAGCTTCTGAAATATAAAAATTTCACATGACAAGGATTTTTTTGCCGTTTCCCAAACGGCAGGAAAAACATATCGGTGCATATCGTTCCTGCTTTCTTCTTCTTCTGCTCTTTTTTTTGTTACTTTTAGCTTCTTTTTTTTCTTCTTTTTTGCTAAGATGCATTGCTCTTATTATTAAGTGCCCCAACAAAAGAAATAGTGCATTAAGAAATAACCATGATTATACATTTCACAATAATACACAAAGGACGAGAAGAACCAGGGGAAACACAAATGATGCTGTTTACAAAAAGTTAAATATCATATCGTAAAAGCATTTTTTGTACAAAAGTGATGAAAGCGTTTTTTTGTTTTTGTTTTTTGAACGTCCTGCTTTCATTAAAAACAGGGTGACCCCGACGTGACGTTTTTTTGTTTGTTTTCTTTTTACAAAAGGGTTAATTCCTCTCACTTGTTCACTCTTTTTACAATATCTAAAAGGTATTAAGACATCAAATGTGTTTACATATATATATATTTGAGACTATCATTCAGGCCTAAAATCACAAAAAAAAAGTAACTCCCCAAAAACATACTTTTTATAAATACATATAAAATAAGCACAATCAGAAGAATAACAAGGACATCTGGTACCTAAATGTGATTAAAACTGCTGCAAGCTTTTTCTGGTTAAAATCTACCACTCGACACCCGCGAAACAGAACTATTGTACTGGTTAAAAAAACTAAAAACAGAGACGTCCAAAACAAAGAAAATAAAAAAAAAGCAAAAAAAAAAAAAAAGGTTGGGATGTTTTCTGTTCTTCTCTCCGCAGGAAGTTTGTTAATTATTTCTTTAGCTTAGAAAATTACTGCATTTCCCTCCTTTTTAGAATATGAGACCAGCATCGTTAGAAGCTATGATAAGAGAGGACGTGGTTCTGGTCTGTTAGGACTCTGGTGGGACGTGGTTCTGGTCTGTTAGGACTCTGGTGGGACGTGGTTCTGGTCTGTTAGGACTCTGGTGGGACGTGGTTCTGGTCTGTTAGGAGTCTGGTGGGATCACTGGGAAGATTTCTGATTGAAAATCTGGAATAAAACCGTCTGACGGTTGTTTTTTTTCCTGGTTTCTAGACTCGACTCGGTTCTAAGTCCAGCGGGAGCTTCTGGTCCGCGAGGACCAACTGGAGGTTCTGTTGTTTTGTTTTAATGCAACAAAGTATCATTTACTGGAAGAACAACGACACAGTTAGACTGTTGTCTTACACATCACGTGGGCTCTGAATCTCTTACAGTATTTATATTATACAAAGAATTTAAGGACAGCTGCTTTGCATATTTTAGCCCATTTACTGCACAACCAAATACTCTTTGGTTTATATTAATAAATAATATGTACTGTTGTGTCTTCAGTTATTGTTGCATGATGATGAGAATGAGTAGAAGTCTGAACTTTGTTCCAAAAATAAAAGAAGACAAAATGTTGAAAAAGGAGGTTGATTTTTTTTTTATCGAAATAAATAAAACGTATTAATTATTTAATAATCAATTTGGAATAAGTTAATCAAAACATGCAGAAACACTGGTAGCCTTTTAAAAAAAATATTCATAATTTTCATATTTCGGGCTCCATGCCAGTGAGCTTGTAAGTTTTGATTTTAATGTTGTCTGCACATTTAAATGTTAATGTTTATTTATTTTTCATTGGTTTCCACTCATTTCCACATGTAATTAATTCTGGCCGAATCAAACTGGATCGACTTGTCAGCCAATGAGATCCCAGCTTTTTTTCTCCTTTATGAGCAGAAGCTCCCGGTGGACACGCCCCCTTCTCGCCTCACAGTGGTTTCAAACTGACCCGAGACCTGTCGGGGTCTGCGCAGAGACTTCTGAAGTCCAAACACAACTAACACTCACACGACATTGCGGCGCTGCAGAGGCCCCGCCCACCTCCCTCCCACAGTGCACCTCTCTGACCTCTGAGCTCTGAGGTCGTGGAACTTCATCGGCTCGTCGATGAAGTTCCACGTCGACCGGCGGCAAAAATTAATCGACGAAGAGTCAAACTTTTCCTTCTGCTGCGTGATGCATTCTGGGTCGGTCAATGGGGGCGGGGGGGGATGATGGGAAGTGGTTGGTCTTTTTTGTGGCTTTTCAGGTGGGCGGGGCCATCAGTGGTGGGCGGGGCCATCGGTGGTGAGAACCCTCCTCACATGGGCGGCACGATGAGACCTGCCATGGCTGAGACACGAGAACACAGTCAGCCGAGGACACGGGGAACTTTAACAAATATAAACCGTGAACTCGTCTCTCTGATGAAGATCAGAAGGAAACGAGGATGAAGACGATGAAGACGATGAAGACGCGAGAGAGGAACGTCACGACAAACATCTCATCTCCTCGAGGGATTCGGTTCCTTTTTGAAACCGAAACGTTTTGTTTGAAATGAATGAATGAGCTTCAGCATCAGTGTGTTCAGGTTTGAGGAGAAATGAAGTTTATTTAACGAGAAGCTCCTTTAAACGCTTTAAATCAAAATCAGGCTCCACTAATATTATTAGTATTAAACTATAGAACTAGGACTCATCTGAACCAAACTCTATAAAAAAACAAAGTGTTTTTTAGCCCAAATGACAAAATGTATTGGAAATGAGAACATAAGAATTATTAAACATAAATATGCTCTTAATAAACACAGAAAGTAACAGAAGTTACAAAGAAACCAGCTTTATATTTTAATTCATGACACAACACATATACATGTGTCTCTTTGTAGCTCGTCATTTGCTACTTTATGTCTGTTTTCATTAAAAATGTCTGTTTAAAAAAAATATTCTGTCCTGATTTGACTTTTTTTTTCTTATTATTTGTGTCTGAAAAACGGTTAATAATAATAATAATAATAATAATGAATTTAATTTATATAGCGCTTTTCATAATACTCAAAGTCACTTTACACAACATTTTTAAAATATCCTAAAAGCTATGCAAAAAACAAATAAAATAATAGAAGGAATAAAATAAATAAAAGCAATAAGAACACAGAACACATTAAAAGCAGTTCTGAAGAGGTGGGTTTTGATTTGTGATTAAAGATGAAAAATTAAAGAAAGATTAAAGATTAAGGAAAGATTGTCATTAAAGAACAAACGTGTATTATTTATTATTGTGCGTCCAGAAGTTATGGATCAACTTTGACCTTCGCGTGTAACAGATGAAGAGTTACAAAGAAACCAGCTTTTTATTTTTATGCATGACTCTTTGGGGCGGCTGTGGCTCAGTGGTTAGCATGCCTGTCTTTCAATCAGAGGGTTGGTGGTTTGAGCCCCGGCTCTGCCAGTCCATGTCATTGTGTCCTTGAGACTCTTAACCCCTCACTGCTGTCTGCGGTGCGTAGAGCAAACATGTAAGTCACTTTGGATAAAAGCGTCAGATAAACGTAATGAATCATTTGCGTCTGTTTACAATTGTTTTTCTGTCTAGTTTTTACATATTTTTTCTTCTTATTTGCGTTTGTTGGTCCTGCGTGTTTAAAAGTATGAAGAGCTACGTGAAACCAGAGTTAAATGCAATGTCTGTGTAAACACACATGGCCAATAAAGATGATAACCATAATCCTATTTATTGTTTGAGTTGTGTTTAGAGGTTGAACATGGAGATTATATATTATTATAGATTTTTATTTTTAATTTGATTGGTTCTTGTTTTTTCTTTATTTATACCATGTTTTCTCTTGATTGGTACTTTGTGACCTGATTTAATAGGGTCCCCATAATTAGGGCTCAACAGTTAAAGAACAAACACTCGATAAGTTATATTATGTATTAAGGTGCGTCCAGAAGTTATGGATCAACTTTGACCAGATGAAGAGTCGCTGTCGGCGTCTGGCTGTGCAGGTGGACGGGTGGGACGGGTGGGGAGGGTGCTGACAGGTGGGAGTGGGAGGAGGGTGGGATGCTCACCCTGGAGGTTGCTGCCATTGTTGGTGGTGCAGGTGGGGGGCGGGGAGGTCTGAGGCCGCACGACGGGGGCGAAGGCGCTCTTCTGTTTGACTGCAGAAACCATATGGACAGGAGAGAATGAGTAAGGGCCTACGGGAGCAGAGGAAGAGAAGGAGGAGTGAGGAGGAGGAGGAGCGAGGGTCCGACCAGGAGGAAGAGCAGGCAGGTGAGCGACCGGATGAGATGAACCATGCAGGGGGAGGAGGGGGGAGGGGGGGGGAGGGGCCTGAGGGCGGAGGAACAAACATGCCCCGAAACACAAGAACACCGCAGAGTTGATCCATAACTTCAGGGACTTTTATTTTAAAATAATAAAAACAAACCTGATCCGACCTGAGAGCAGCGGCAGCTTCATCCACACACGCTGTACAGGTGTGCATGTGTGTGTGTGCGTGTGTGTGTGTGCGTGTGTGTGTTTGTGTGTGTGTCTAATGAACCCATCATTCGTGTCTTTTGTCCCTATAAAACCTTTCTGACTCTAATTAAAGGGACAGTCCAACACGTCAGGTGGTCACAATCTCATGTCCGTGTGTGTTCAGGACGCGGCTAGCCTAGCTTAGCATTAAAGACTGGAAGCAGAGGGGCGGGGGGGGAAATCACCCAAAACATTTCTGAAAATATAGTAATGTATAGAAACAGTTTTAGAACATTTTGAGAATCAAAGTCACTTCTTATCCTTCGCAAATATAAATCAAAGTCTATTTAGTAGCTCGTTCTGGAGCTTTCAGTCTCGTCACATGATCTTCATTCAGTTTGGAAAAACGAAAACAAAACGCCCCGAAAGATAATTCAATTTTTCTGATTATTGAAAAGTTCCAGAATCTAAACATTCAGTCTTGATGTTTTATTTGCTTTAAGTTAAATGTTAAATGGTGAAATCTCTCCCCGGGACCAATTAGCAGCCGGAGCTTTCAATCAAATCACATGAACTTCCCACTTGTTTTGGACGGCTGAACAGAGCAGCTTCTGTACAGACTATTAATTATGAATAGAAGTTTGTTCCGTTCCAAAAGTGAAGAACAACATAAAATCACCTATTTTCCAGAAAAAAATCGGACTTTTAGTTTTCGTTAATTAAATCACGCTAGCTGTTTCCCTCCGCTTCCAGTCTTTGTGCTAAGCTAGGCTAACCCTGTCCCGACCCCAGCTCTCTGCCGAGCACACAGACAGACTTCATGGACCACAGTGAGTCAGCAAATGAGTCGAGGACAGCGTTTGGAAACAAAACCTTAAAATATGAAGCATCGCCTCGTGCCAACAGGCTATCAGTGAGTCCCGGATCGCTGCTTCTCCTCCTCACACTTCCTCTCTTTGTTGGCTGCTCCGTTGTTTTTCATTATTATTATTGTTTATCTCCAGCTGATATTAAAGATTCGGCCCAAAGCGTGAATGCATGAGGGATGCGGTGAGGATAGTTAGTGGGTTAGTCTGGGAGGGGAGGGGGGGGGGGGGGGGGGTGAACAATGCATGGCGGTGTTCGGTCGACACACACACGCACACACACACACACACACACACACGCTCAGAGGCGGGAAGCTGCGGCTCCGCCAGGAGAGATGCGAGCCCACCTTTTTTGTTTTGCTCGCCGGGGACGACAACATCCACCTGGCAGCGAGCGCTCCGCCTCCTAAACGAGGCGAGCTGAGACTCGCCGAGCGCTTTGAAGCGGACGCCAGGAAGCCGGAGCGCTCGCTGCTCGCCGCCGCCGCCGGGCGGGTTTACACTTCACCGGGCTCCAAAACACACCTGCGCCTTCCAAGCAGCGGCTCCGACTCCGGGCGCGTTCAGTTTCAGAGGAACAACGGCGTCGACCGCCTCTCCTGCAGCGGGAACCGCTTCACTTTTATTCGCTTTCTTTATTCTGTGCTCAACAAGAAACAACGACTCCTCGGACCGGCGCCTCAGCATCAGCTGATCCTAACCGTCTCAACGCAACACATGAATACCGCTTCTCCCTCTGATTGCGACATAAATGCTCAGGACGTGTTACGGTGTAAAAATAAACCGGCGAGCGCTCGACACGCCAACATAAATAATCTGCATGTGAGCTAACACGTGTTAGCGTGTTCTACAATCAGAGCGATAATCGCTTTAATAGCTTTCAGACGAATTCATGGTCTTCCCTTCTCCATTATGTTCGCTCTCGTTCTCAAGGGGAATTTTCGCTTTAATCTGATTCAGATTATCACATTTATAGTTAAACTTCAACTGACATTTCAACTGCTTTCGGTAAATACAGTTCAACTAACTTCACTCCAACATGTGAACACTTAGACGGACACTTCAACTCCTTTCAGTGCTTCAACTGTTACTCAACTCCCTTACATGCTGATATTGACACTTCAACTCCCTTGCATGCTGATTTTGACACTTCAACTCCTTTTACTGCGTACACATCCACTGATACTTCGGCTTAATGCTGTGGTGACCCTTCACCAGACACACCGCCTGCTTTAAACTGACACTTTAACTCCCTTACATGATGATATTGACACTTCGACTCATATCAGTGCTTTAACTGACACTTTGACTCCTTTGTATGCTGATATTGGCACTTCAACTTCTTTCAGTGCTTTAAACTGACACGTTAACTCCCTTACATGCTGATATTAATACTTTGACTCCGTTGCATGCTGATATTGACACTTCAACTCCTTTCAGTACTTCTATTGACACTTCAACTCCCTTACATGCTGATATTTACATGTCAACTCCTTTCCGTGCATCAACTGACAGTTCAACTCCCTTACTTGCTGATAGTGACACTTCGACTCCTTTTACTACTTACACATCCACTGATACTTCAGCTGAATGCTGACCCTCCACCTTCCATCCAACACATTGACCATTTAACACCTACACTTGACAAATGACACATTAACTCCTTTCAGTGCGCACACTTCAGCTGCTTTTAACCGACACTTCAGTGCCGTAACTTTCACAAACAACGTCTCCGCTTCCTCCCTAAAAAGCCGCCGTTGGCTACTTCAGAGTGTGGAGTCGCTCCCGGAAATGATAAACAGCGAAGTGTGTTTTGGAACCGCAGAGTTTTCAGCCATGCCCGGACAGCTGGAGCGTCTCTCTCTCTCTCTCTCTCTCTCTCTCTCTCTCTCTCTCTCTCTCTCTCTCTCTCTCTCTCTCTTTCTCTGGTGAATGAAAGCATGTGAAGCGGACTCACTTGCGTAAGCAGAGTTGGCGGAGCCGTTGAGGAAGCTGGGGGATCCGGGAACGCCCAGGTTGGTCATGCCGGCCCCGTAGCCGTTCATGGTGGACGTGATGGTGTTGTAGTTGGCCTGCTGGGGCGTGGAGCTCGGCACGTAGCCGCGAGGAGACACGCTGTTCGAGTTACGGGAGTAACCTGAGGAGGAAGCAGAGAGGGTGAGACGGGTCTTCTTCACGCTTCTATACGCTTCTACACTTATATATGCTTCTATACTTCTATACGCTTCTATATGCTTCTATACTTCTATACTGTTATATGCTTCTACACTTCTATACTTCTATACGCTTCTATGCTTATATATGCTTCTATACGCTTCTATACTTCTATACGCTTCTACACTTCTATACGCTTCTATACTTATATATGTTTCTATACGCTTATATACGCTTCTATACTTCTACACACTTCTACACGCTTCTATACTTCTACACGCTTCTATACTTCTACACACTTCTACACGCTTCTATACGCTTCTATACTTCTAGACGCTTCTATACTTCTATACGCTTCTATACTTCTACACACTTCTATACTTCTACACACTTCTATACTTCTACACGCTTCTATACTTCTATACTCTTCTATACTTCTACACGCTTCTATACTTCTAGATGCTTCTATACTTCTACACGCTTCTACACGCTTCTATACTTCTACATGCTTCTATACTTCTATACGCTTCTATACTTCTATACGCTTCTATACTTCTACATGCTTCTATACTTCTATACGCTTCTATACTTCTACACGCTTCTATACTTCTACATGCTTCTATACTTCTATACGCTTCCATACTTCTATACGCTTCTATACTTCTACATGCTTCTATACTTCTACACGCTTCTATACTTCTACACACTTCTATACTTCTACACGCTTCTATACTTCTATACTCTTCTATACTTCTACACGCTTCTATACTTCTAGACGCTTCTATACTTCTAGACGCTTCTATACTTCTACACGCTTCTACACGCTTCTATACTTCTACACGCTTCTATACTTCTATACGCTTCTACACGCTTCTATACTTCTATACGCTTCTATACTTCTACACGCTTCTACACGCTTCTATACTTCTACATGCTTCTATACTTCTACATGCTTCTATACTTCTATACGCTTCTATACTTCTACACGCTTCTATACTTCTACACGCTTCTTTACCTTTTTTCAAATTTTTTGTAGTTCCTCTCATCCCGTTGTTATTTTACTTGATGCTTCTATTTTGTAGACTTTCTACATGTATGTTTTAAAACATAAACATATATAGTAAAATAAAAAAACACAAAGAAGAATATAAGGGAAGGTATGTGCAAATGACAATTAAATTAATTGCAACTTTTACTTAAAAAAACAGATTTTCTTTCACACAAAAATGACACAAACTAGAGTTCAAGTGAGTTGTCGTTCTCATTTCTTGTTTCTTTGATCTTTTATCGTCAGTAATTCAGGAAGCAGCATCTATTTTCCACCACAACAACTTTCCTAGGGAGTCTGGACCGGAGGAACCAGACTCTAAATTCAGCCCCAAGAACCAGACCTGCATTAATTCATTGTTTTAATCAGAGCAGCAGCACAAACTAAACCAACAACATCAGCAGCTCACAGTGCTGATCGACGACGATGACGATGATGATGCACAGAGCTAATACAGCCCCCGGGTCGGGTCCTGGTCTACAAGGAACCCCAGAGGCCCTCGTGATGAACTCCTGCGTGTCGGAGTGAGCTGTCTGCTCTCAATCTCCTCGCTGTGACCTCAGCGGTGACATCATCGCGCCTGTCGCCGCGGTTACCGACAGCTCCCCGCCCCCATCTGCCCTTCATCACCTCGCTGCTGTACTTACCTTAACACTCCCCCTCCCCCAAACGCCCCCCCGCTGATTGACCCTCATCCAAGATGCATTGAATACCAATGTTCCACCTCAGCACTCAGCCTGACCTCTGACCCCCTCAAGAGGCTCCCGGGTTCCCACCGACCTCGAGCAGAGCCAGCCGTGTGCCAAGTAGCACATTACAGCTCCACACACCCCCACAACACACACACCCCACCCGCCTCCCCCCACTTCCTGGTTCGGGCCAACGCAATTCCCAGCAGGAGCGGCTGATGGAGCGCTGCCCGGGGAGCGAGGAGAGCCGGCGAATGGGAAACACATGTCGGGTGAAAACAGCGCAGGGAGCGGCCGGAGAGAGCGGGATGTCAGGATTCGTTCTTTAACAATAAATTAAGAAAGAAAGAGAGAAACAAAGAGCCGCTTAACAAGCGCGGCCTGTGCGGGTGTTTGGCGTCGGGTTCCCGGCTCTCGTCCACAGCAGCGTGGGAAGCGGATCGCATCCCCCGAACCTCACGCCGACGGCTGGAGCGGAAACATGTGTCGGCCGCAGAGACGCAGTTTAGCCTCCTGCTGATGAGCCGTCAGGACGCCGGAGAACTCCCTGCAGGTGGAAACCGAACCTCCACAGGTTCTAGTGCCGCGAAAAACCTGCAGAGGAGCTGCGAACCCATGATCAGAACCCAGCAGCTTTATCTTCCTATAACATTCAGTGTGTTTACACGCAGAGCGACGACGTCTCTAACGTGTGTTTAAGGGTTCTTCGTGGTTCCTCTGAGGATGAATGCACTTTTTTTTGGGGATTTTGGGGTTGCACAAATATAAAAATGGACCCGATCGCAGTGGTAATTACAAGATGCACGAGCCGAGTCCTCGTAAAACATAATGGACGTTGGGAGAAGCTCCTCCGCGTGGTTGTTTGGTCTGCAGCATGAACGTGGCAGCAACATGCATCCTCACGTCCTCGCTTTTCCGTTTGACAATAAACGCGGAGGATCATCCTTGACCTTTGACCTCCTCCTCCTCCAGAGGCCAAAGCTTCTCGCTGAAGGCCGATCTAATCGCTTGCGTTCTCTTTCCAGAAGGAGGACGATGAGCTAATATCTGAAGACGAGCTCCAGAGGAAGGACCCGAGACGCTGAGCAGGCGCGAGCCGCGCCGAATTAGCGCCGTAAATTACCCGCCTCGTCCGTCTGATAAGACCCGGGCTCGAGAGCCGCCGTTTTTATTAATGTTTTAATCACGGAGGATAATTGCAGAGGGGGCGCAAAGAGCCGTTTCGCGCCCCGCACCGGGGCGCCGTGGGGTCGGGCGTGAGAGGCCGGAGAGGCCGACGCATTAACTACCGAGTTATGCACTTTCAGCGCGGCTCGCAGCCTGTTTCCCATGACCTCATGGATTCCTGTAAGGTGTTCGCCGCCGGGCCGATGGGAAAAGCAGACGACGGGTTAGCGGAGGAGGTGTCCGGGGAGGAGAAGCAGCTCGAGCCGCTTCCTGTGGACTCGTGTTCACGAGCCGCTCGCCGCACGCTTCTCCTCCAGCGGCTAACTTCTTTTATTCTGCTCCGACTGAAAACCGGCAGCGAATGTTTCCACGAACACGGATCCTGATGTTTCCAGCGACCGCACGGCGTGACGCGGGGTGACGGGTTCCGTCATCGCCGTCACACACACACACTCACACACACACACACACACTCACATGCTGCGGTGACTTCTGACTCAACCGCACACGCCACGTGGGGAGTAAACCGCCGCGGAAAATAGTCCCTGAATTAGTTACAACTGTTATTTATGAGAGAATATAACGAGGGACAGAAGAAGAAAAGTGATGCGAGCTAAACGGATGAAACCCAGAAACCCAGAGAAGAAGAAGACGAAGAAGAAGAAGAAGAAGAAGAAGAAGAAGAAGAAGAAGAAGAAGAAGAAGAAGAAGAAGAGAGATTGAATAACCCTGATGCAGAAAACAATAATGCTTTTGTAAGGACGTGTGTGTGTGTGTGTGTGTGTGTGTGTGTGTGTGTGTGTGTGTGTGTGTGTGTGTGTGTGTGTGTGTGTGTGTGTCCTGAACTTTATGACAAACACCTTTAATTTCGTGACGCTGACATCGACACTTTTCAAACTGCAGAGACATTTAGTTTGTTCTGTTTCTGCTGATCAGAGACGCCGATACACAGAGAGACCAGGACCAGTAGAGACCAGTAGAGACCAGTAGAGACCAGGACCAGTAGAGACCAGTAGAGACCAGTAGAGACCAGTAGAGACCAGTAGAGACCAGGACCAGTAGAGACCAGTAGAGACCAGTAGAGACCAGGACCAGTAGAGACCAGTAGAGACCAGGACCAGTAGAGACCAGTAGAGACCAGTAGAGACCAGGACCAGTAGAGACGAGTAGAGACCAGTAGAGACCAGTAGAGACCAGGACCAGTAGAGACCAGGACCAGTAGAGACCAGTAGAGACCAGTAGAGACCAGGACCAGTAGAGACCAGTAGAGACCAGTAGAGACCAGGACCAGTAGAGACCAGGACCAGTAGAGACCAGTAGAGACCAAGACCAGTAGAGACCAGTAGAGACCAGTAGAGACCAGTAGAGACCAGGACCAGTAGAGACCAGTAGAGACCAGGACCAGTAGAACTCTGAACTCTACTGGTCTCTAATAAACTCTACTGGTCTCTAAAAAACTCTACTGGTCTCTACTGAACTCTACTGGTCTCTAATAAACTCTACTGGTCTCTACTGAACTCTACTGGTCTCTAATAAACTCTACTGGTCTCTACTGAACTCTACTGGTCTCTAATAAACTCTACTGGTCTCTACTGAACTCTACTGGTCTCTAATAAACTCTACTGGTCTCTAATAAACTCTACTGGTCTCTACTGAACTCTACTGGTCTCTAATAAACTCTACTGGTCTCTACTGAACTCTACTGGTCTCTAATAAACTCTACTGGTCTCTAATAAACTCTACTGGTCGATAATAAACTCTACTGGTCTATCCTGAAGTCTACTAGACTCTAATGAACTCTAATAACCTCTACCGAGTGCTACAGTGATGTTGTTATCCCCCCCTGCCCCAGAGCATCATGGGTAGCGGCCCTCACCCTGGTCGGCCTGCGAGGCCTCGGAGATGTTGACGGCGAGCTGACTGCTGAAGGAGTTCACGCCCATCATCCCCGAGTGGGCGGAGCCAGTGAGGGACGGCAGCTGGTTGTGGCTGCGAGGGACGCTGTAGAGCGCCTCGGTGAGGTCGGCCGCCCGCTTCAGGATGATCTCCTGGGGGAGGAGGAGGAGGAGGAGGAGGAGGAGGAGGAGGAGGAGGAGGAGGAGGAGGAGGGGGAGGAGGAGGAGGAAGAGGGGGAGGAGGAAGAGGAGGAGGACGAGGAGGAGGGGTTAAGTCATGCATTTATTCAAAACCCGCTGCAGAAAATATATAAAGTCCAATTAGTCATATTTACATTTCCAATCAATGTGTAAATATTGTGTTCAGTGGGTTAATATTTTAATTGGAGTGTTTATCATTTTAAATGATCATTTATTTTTCAGTAAAATATGTGCATGCACCAGAGGTAAACATAAATAGAAATAGTATGTAGAGAAATAGAGAAATAGAGAAATAGTTATTATATATTCTTGTAATATTATTGTATGCTACTGCCTCATAAACTCTAATGATTTTACTGCTAATATTTTATTATATTATTTGTATATTTAACAAAGAGTTTCAAGAGTTAAATGTTATTAAAATTTAAAAGAACAAGATGATCTTGAGGTTTGAGCTATCGGCGGCTGGTTTTCCTGAGTGTCAGTGAACGCACCGTGTCCTGGTTCTGTTTGACAAGTTTAATTTAAGAAGTGAATCATGAGTTAAATAAGTGCTGTGAAGCCGCTGAAGGGGAACCGACGGACACGAGTCCAGGAGGAGCTTCAGAGGATTAATTGAGTCATTTGAGGAGGTAAATTACTAATTTGAGGTTTGAACTCTCAAAACGGACTAAAAACGTCAAAACTGGACGATTCTATGAAAGCAGATTAAAGTGGAAGACTTTGTTTTCAAAGTACATTCCATTCTGTAATTACAGCCGCGGCGTGGTGGAGGATTCTGGGAGATGGTTTACGGTTAATAAGAAGTCGGGAAGTCTGGTCCGTGAACCGCGAGGAGCAGAATCCTCCCGGCAGGAGGTCAAAGGTCAACGAGAACTCACCTGGTTGTTGTGCGGCATCCCGTAAAGAGCCTCCACCAGGTCGGCTGCTCGCTTCAACAGCACCTCCTGAGAGAGAGAGAGAGAGAGAGAGAGAGAGAGAGAGAGAGAGAGAGAGAGAGAGAGAGAGAGAGAGAGAGAGAGTTATGTTTGAACGCCAACATGGTCCACAAAAAAGTGTTGAAGCTGCATTCTCTCTCCTGACCACCAGGAGGCGACTCCTCTGGTTGTATAGAAGTATATGCTTCATGTGTTAAAGCTGCATTCTCTCTCCTGACCACCAGGAGGCGACTCCTCTGGTTGTATAGAAGTATATGCTTCATGTGTTAAAGCTGCATTCTCTCTCCTGACCACCAGGAGGCGACTCCTCTGGTTGTATAGAAGTATATGCTTCATGTGTTAAAGCTGCATTCTCTCTCCTGACCAGCAGGGGGCGACTCCTCTGGTTGTATAGAAGTATATGCTTCATGTGTTAAAGCTGCATTCTCTCTCCTGACCACCAGGAGGCGACTCCTCTGGTTGTATAGAAGTATATGCTTCATGTGTTAAACCTGCATTCTCTCTCCTGACCACCAGGGGCCGACTCCTCTGGTTGTATAGAAGTATATGCTTCATGTGTTAAAGCTGCATTCTCTCTCCTGACCACCAGGGGGTGACTCCTCTGGTTGTATAGAAGTATATGCTTCATGTGTTAAAGCTGCATACTCTCTCCTGACGACCAGGGGGCGACTCCTCTGGTTGTATAGAAGTCTATGCTTCATGTACGGCGTCTCTCACTCCTCAGTCCATATACGGTCACTTCCTGTTCACTGGTTGCAAAAAAATCCAAGATGGCGACGGCCAAAACGCCGAACTCGAGGCTTCACAACATCAGTCTACAAACCAACGAGTTACAACGACTACGTCCTCTTCTTTTAGACAGTCTGTGATTTAACCAAAACCTGAATATAATCAATTTACTATGAAAGCGGCAAATATTCACGTGTGAGAAGCTGGAACTATTCTGACAAACTAAACAATGAATTCATTAATAATAATTAATCAAATTCAGAAGGACTAAAAAACGGTCCAATCAGAACGCTCTAAATCCCCCTGACCTCCCGGTGACTTTGAGGAGCTTCTTCACTCGTTTCACATTCAAGTCGGTGACACGAGTTTTAACACCTGAGAAACCGTCCGTCAGATCCAAAATGGCCGCCGACGGACACAGAGAGAGATGGACGGATGAGTGTTTGTACCCGGAGGGCAGGGGGGGAAAGGGGAGAAGAATCAGCAGGAGGCCATTAACACTCTAGATCACACACACACACACACACACACACACACACACACACACACACACACACACACACACACACACACACACCCCGGGGCTGTTTTCCCATCAGCCCACAGGAGAGGAAGCGTCCAATCTGAGCGCCGGCAGCACAGTGGGGCGCCGCGGCGATGGCTGTTAATAACAATAACAGGACTGATAAATAGATAAATACACACACACACACACACACACACACACACTGAGGGAAAAGAGGGAGGAGAGAAAGGAAAAGGAAATGATAGAAAGGGGAAAGGAGGAGGAAGTAAGGAAAGGATCAAGGAAAAGGAAGAAAAAAGAAGGAAAGAAGAAGACAAGGGAAGGAAACAAGGAAAGGATGAAGGAAAAGACCAAGTAAAAGACTAGAAGAAAAGGTATAGGAGATGAATATAAAGGAAGGAGAGAAAGAAGAGAAAAGGAAAAGAAAAGCTCTGAAAGTAAGGAACAAAAGTAAATGAATATAAAGGAAGGAAAAGACGACAAGGAAAGTAAGAAAGGAAAGGAAATAAGAAAAAGGGATTTGGAAAAGAAGGTGAGGAAAGTAAGGAACAAAAGGAAGTAAATAAGAACAGACAGAAGGAATGGGAAGGAAAGAAGGAAACATGAAGAGACCTCAAGGAAGGACAACGTAAACAGAGTGTGAAACAAGGTGTGTGTTCACACGCAGCCTCAGGTGACAACACACACACACACACACTGAGGACGATCAGCTGATGAGAGGAGGAGGAGGAGGAGGAGGAGGAGGAGGTGTGCGTCCCCGAGGAGCAGCAGTGGGGAGGTGGAGGCCTCTGCTGGAGCTCCCTGAGGTATTACAGCAGCGAGGAGACGAGGAGGAGACATGAGCGTCATCGGTGTTTATCTCTGCACAGATATTAATAAACATATATAATAATGCTGATTATTATCATTAAAAGTATTATTATTATTACAATTATTATTACTAGCATTAAAATAATTGTGAATATTATTAAAACAATAATACTGTATGATTAATAAACGAGAGGAAGGAGATCAGGTCCAAACTAAACCTGCTCTCGGTGATGAAGACCATGACTGGTGGGTGAAAGCTCCTCCTCCTTTGAATCTTAAAAGTGACTAAAATACCAAAGTGAGTCAGATGTTGAAGTTCCAGCATCAAATATCTAATTTACATTATTCATAATCAAAAGCTGCTTATTGAACTTTTAGCAGACGCAAACAACTACTTGACTTGATGTACATTATGTTGTAGTACTACGAGTACTTCAGTGTATACACTACACGTTAGAGGTATGAGATACTGCTGTCTTTGTTTTTATATATTATTACGTCTATTTTACTTATTGTCTCGATAAATGTGCTGAATAAACAAAGTGTTTTTAGATAATTTTATAAATGTATTTTAATCAAACTACACAGAAATAAACAGTAGTAGTAGTAGTAGTATAATGATACGTTATGTACATTTTGCCTGTGTAACAAATTCCTCCATGAAGTGATGAAGATCATGTGACGACGATCAAAAGCTCCAGAAAGCTCCAAAACACTCTTTCTCTCACTCTTCTTGGTCGCGTCCCTTGATTTAAACGTGTACTTCAACGAGTACCGGAGCAGTAATACTCCTCTCACCGAGTAAAGGACCTGCTTGTTAATACACTGACCCAGAAGTGTTGTTTCTTCCAGGAGTCTTTGAACTCAACATTAGCGATTCAGAGGAAGGTTCCTCTCCTCCGGCTGTCAGGCATCACCTGCTGCTCCGTCACGTCACTTCTGTGGGTTTTATTCCTCAAGACGGAGCGTGAGCTCCTCTGACGGGGAGAGATTACGGAGGATTTCTACTCTGGATTCTACTTTCTTTCTTTCTCTTTCTTTCTTTCTTTCTTTTTTTCTGTTTGTTAATCTATTTTAAATTTCTGCTGGAGCTGCAGCTTCCAAACAAACGTCTCCTGTGACTCAAGAGGAGAAACAGTCGCCGCTAACCGCATTGTTTTCCTTCCGGCCAATCAGAGCGCTCCCTTACTGCTGGCAACAACACACACACACACACACACACACTGAGAGCTCTCATTTCCCACGACAGATGATGACCTCGAAGTAGACGATCCAACACTGAGATGGAAACAACATCAGAGACTTTTCTCCCCAAAACGTTCACGTCCACCAGAAGAAACAGTTACACTGTAACGCAATAAAACACTATATATATATATATATATATATATATATATATATATATATATATATATATATATATATATATATATAATACATACAAATACTGTCAAATAATACTAAATACTGTCAAATTAAATAATAAGAAAAACTGGAAACTAATTGTAAAAACACTGTTAAATTAAATAATACAAAATATTGTCAAATAGACGTAGATGTAGTCAGGGGCAGTTAGCTTAGCTTAGCACAGACACTGATAGTGGGGGGAAACTGTTAGCCTAGCTTAGCACAGACACTGAAAGCGGGGGGAAACTGTTAGCCTAGCTTAGCACAGACACTGGAAGCGGGAAAACTGTTAGCCTAGCTTAGCACAGACACTGAAAGCGGGAAAACTGTTAGCCTCGCTTAGCACAGACACTGAAAGCGGGGGGAAACTGGTAGCCTAGCTTAGCACAGACACTGGAAGCAGGGGGAAACTGGTAGCCTAGCTTAGCACAAACAGTGGATCTAGCTTAGCACAGACACTGGACGCGAGGGGAACTATTTGCCTAGCTTAGCACAGACACTGTAAGCGGGTGGGACTGTTAACCTAGCTTAGCACAGACACTGGAAGCGAGGGGAAATATTTGCCTAGCTTAGCACAGACACTGGAAGCGGGTGGGACTGTTAGCCTAGCTTAGCACAGACACTGGAAGCGTGTGGGACTGTTAGCCTAGCTTAGCACAGACACTGGAAGCGTGTGGGACTGTTAGCCTAGCTTAGCACAGACACTGGAAGCGAGGGGAACTATTTGCCTAGCTTAGCACAGACACTCCAAATCAGTCTGAGTTCCATGTTGGACATGTTTGTTTAACTTTAAACGTCCAGAAGGTGAATCTGTCTTCCTGTGACATCATCTGGACTCATGTGTGTATGTGTGCACACACACACACACACACACACACACACACACACACACACACACACACACACACACACACACACACTGTGTGTTACAGTGTGTATGTTCAGTGAATGAATGGCCTCCTGTCAATCAAACCCCCCAGGAGCATCCCTCTCTATTGTAGGACAATCTGTCAGCCTGCTACTGCCAACACTGTGTGTGTGTGTGTGTGTGTGTGTGTGTGTGTGTGTACATTATGATGCATGCTGTGTGTTTGTATATTTGCACATCATTATGTCCTCTCCTCTCTCTCTCTCTACTTACTTTCCTCTATTTTCTCTCCTTTCTGTCCTTTTATTTCCTTCTTTCTATTCTTTTTCCTTCCTTCTTACTTTCCTTACTCCCTTTTTTCTTGATTTCGTCTCCTTTCCTTTACTCTCCTTTTATCTTTGAATTCCTCTTTTCTGTTGTTCCTTTCCATTCTCTCGTTGACTTCACTCATTGTCTTACTTGCTTCCTTTCCTTTCTATTCTTCCTTCTGTCCTTCCTTCCTTCCTTCCTTCCTTCCTTCCTTCCTTCCTTCCTCCCTTGACTACAAACTCATTTCCCATGTCTCCTTTCTTTACTTCCTCTCTTCTTTCTTTAATTACTTTTCTTTCCTTCATTTTAATTTGAGGTCGTCTCCTTTTGTTTTCCAAACTAAACCCCAAATCAGCAGGTGAAAGGACGTGTGTGTGTGTGTGTGTGTGTGTGTGTGTGTGTGTGTGTGTGTGTGTGTGTGTGTGTGTGTGTGTGTGTGTTCCTCCTCTGGCTTCATTAATCTCCATTAGAAAACAGAAGTTAGTTAATGTCTCCTTCGCTCGGCAGCAGCAGCGAGACGCCACGAGGCAGCAGCTGCCCGTCACACACACACATACACATCTAAACACACACACACACACCCAAACACACACACGGAAACACACACACACACACGCCAAACATATGCAGGACCTCACACCTGAAAAATACAGTTCACAGACACAAAAGACTTTAACTCTTTTGTGTGTCTGTGTGTGTATTGTGCCTGTGTGTGTGTGTGTGTGTGTGTGTGTGTGTGTGTGTGTGTGTGTGTGTGTGTGTGTGTGTGTGTGTGTGTGTGCATGTGTGTGTGTGCGTGCTGTGCGTGTGTGCGTGTTGGTGTGTGTCCTCCTTCTATTTTCATTAGCTCCTGACAGACACAACAGCCTTCTCAAGTTAATGACGCCTCCGAGGCCTCGCTGCTGGAGAGCCGCCGCTGCTCAGTGTGTGTGTGTGTGTGTGTGTGTGTGTGTGTGTGTGTGTGTGTGTGTGTGTGTGTGTGTGTGTGTGTGTGTGTGTGTTCATTTGTTCTTGGCCACCGCTCTCTGATCTGTAAATCAGACACTGCAACTACACAGACCCCCCACCCCAAAGAAAAACAACCCCCATAAATCCACCACAGAAGAAGAGCAGCAGATCAATCAATAACTCTTCAATGTCCTGATCGAATATGAGTATTGATTGAACAACAGCAGCAGGTGAAGCAGGTGTTTCTGTCTCGTGATACTCTGCTCTGATTGGCTGCCGGTCTGATCAAACGTTTTCTTAAAACCTGAAATATATATATATATATATATATATACAGTATATATATATTATGAATATATATATATATTTCATATCTTCTATCCGCATGATAATGTTTAGAGACCGATGGTGCGTTCAAGAACACTAAAATTAAAGAAAACAACCAAATTACATTTTCACTTTCACTGAAGCGACGAGTCATTAATGGATCCATTGATTGACAGAAAGTTGAGGAAGTTTTATTTTAATTTTTTCTCAAAGTAAACCGAACATTTTGACCGTAAAATGAATAATAGAGAAATTCTAAAATAATAATTTTGACCGAATTCGTGTTATTTTCCATCCATGTTTTCTTACTATAATCTCTTATTGTTAGTGGATGATGAATTTAAATGGATTGAACCACTGAAGTCCCTCAAAACAAACAGTTCCATGTAATCTGTGTTTCTTCTTCTCATCTCAACAAAGTCAAGTTGATTTTTTTGTGTCTTTTGTTTTCTGCATCAGATCCAGTTTCAGTCCTCTGGATGTGTTGTTATCTGTCAGAGCGTCTAATTGCCTCCACGCTGCCTACACACACACACACACACACACACACACACATCAGCTGCTCGGCCACACCCTTCACACACACACACACACACAGACAGCGCCATTGGATTCCTGTCAGCGCGAGTGCCGGCAATCAGAGCGCCGGGCGCTTTAACGGCGCTGAAAGGCGCCCCGATCGATACGGTAATGCACTGGCTCCCGGTTATCATCATCATCTCTTATCACTGACCCACACCTACAAGGGGGGGAGGAAGAGGAGGAGGAGGAGGAGGAGGAGGAGGAGGAGGAGCAGAGGGTCTCTGGGTGTTTCCCTTCAGCTGGGAGGAGATGATGGATCCAGGAGGAGGTCAGGGGTCAGATGGATAACTGGACTTCTAAAACAGCTCCGAGACGGAGGCATCTGATTGGACGCTCTCCTCTGAACCAATGGGAGGCCGGCGTTCAGGACATCTGGTTTCTGATTGCTGGGAAGTATTTGTACTCTTTAATGTGGTAAAAAGTACTAATACCACACTGTGGAAATACTCCACAAAACCTGACTGAAGTTAAATATATACATGTAGTTAAAGTACTAAATGTTTTAAATGTAAACGATGTAGAGAAGTAGAAAGTACTGAAGTAAAGTACAATTCAAAGTTTTTTTAAAAACAGCATAAACAATGTTTTTACATCGTTTGAAATTAGGATTTAATTTCACTGTAATATGATGAAAAAATTTAATAAACCTATAAATGTTTGAAGTTCTCCCTCATGTCACTGACCACATTGACACTACATTTCCCACAATGCCTTCTGCTATTCCCGATATGAGACGTTAATCTCATCTGATGGTCTGAAGGAAGGTCAGGTCGTAAATGAAGGAGCAGAAGAAGAACGCGAGGACTTCCTGTGAGACGAGGCTCAGGGAATTAAAAACACATTCCAGCCGTTTGGAGGAATTCATTTCAAATCGGAACATTTCGGTTTCATTTAGATTAACAGTCGTTTAATACGACGTCGCTGAGATGTTTTGGGAGCAGAAATAAATCCATCATGTCTGAACACCAGCTGGGTTCTGACTCGTTATTAATTTTAAGATTTCTTCAGAGACTTTTTGAAGGAGTTACAACATCAGAATTAATTTTAATTCATAAATCACCTCACAAATATATTCTTTCATTAGAAGAAGAAAAAAAAAGAAAGGGCAATAAGTGTTTCATGTGGAGGACCGCGGGTGTAGAAAACACACACATACACACACACACACACACACACACACACACACACACACACACACACACACACACACACACACACACACACACACACACACACAGAGCTACAGGGAGTTTACAGGTGGAGAGAAACAAGACTCGCTGGTTTATCCTCAGTGGATCTAATCGACTCACACTGAGAGGACGAAGAGGAGGAGGAGGAGGAGGAGGAGGAGGAGGAGGAGGAGGAGGAGGAGGAGGAGGAGGAAGAGGAGGAGGAGGAGGAGGAGGAGGAGAGAGGACAGAAGAAAGGGAGGTGGAGGGAGGAGGCTGAGGAATGACAAAGAAGAGGAGTAGGGAGGATGATGAAGAAGAGGATGAGGAGGAAGGAGGTTGTAGGAGGAAGAAAAGAAGGATAAGGAAAGAGGATGAGGGAGAAGGGAGGATGAAGAAGAGGAGGATAAGGAAGGAAGAAGAAGAAGAGGAAGATGAAGAGGAAGAAGAAGAAGGAAGGAAGAGGAAGAAGAAGAAGAGGAAGAAGAAGAAGAAGGAAGGAAGAAGAAGAAGAAGGAAGGAAGAGGAAGAAGAAGAGGAAGAAGAAGAGGAAGAAGAAGAGGAAGAAGAAGAAGGAAGGAAGAGGAAGAAGAACAAGAGGAAGAAGAAGAAGAAGGAAGGAAGAAGAAGAAGAAGGAAGGAAGAGGAAGAAGAAGAGGAAGAAGAAGAGGAAGGAGGAGTCTTCAGATCGAGAAAAACTGACCTGAGACAAACAGTCTCTGTTCAATATCCTCCCTTCCTTTCCTACCTCCTCCACTCCTACTTTATTTTATATCATTCCCTACCTCCTCCTTGCCCCCTTATCTCCTTATCTTGTTCACTACCTCCTTCTCTCCTCCTCTCCTTCCCTACCTCCTTCTCTCCTTCCCTACTTCCCCCTCTCCAACCCTACCTCTTCCTCTCATTTCTACCTCCCACTCGGCTCCTCTTGTGTAATTAATATATATATATATATATATATATATATATATATATATATATATATATGAACTGTTACATTAATAGCCAAAGTGAGAACTTGCGTTTTCTTTTTGTTAAATACAGATAATTGTCATGAAGTTAAATCTCCCCTAAAAGCCGGTAACAGTGATATTACTCAAACACTTTTTAAACACAACTCAGTGATGACATCATGTACATAATTAATATGTTTGCAGGTGAGCAGCGTACACTGAAGCAGCTCACACCGGAGGATGCACCCTCGTGACCTTGCTCCCTTCTTCAAGTCATCTCTTGACACATCCCTCCTCTCCTTCTTCTTCTTCCTCCTCTTCCTCCATTGTCTTCCATCGGTTTCTAGGGGCTTAATTACGGGGTCTGGCTCCGTGGCTGGAGGGCGTACGGGGGGATGAGCGTGACCCCGGAGGAGCAGCCGCCCGACAGCGGCCTTAACAATGATAAATCACCCCGAAGCCGCTGCAGATGCAGCCGCCGCCCGGCGAGCTCTCTGAAAAATGGACGGAGCCGAGCCGGAGCTCCAGATTATCAGGCGGCGGCTCGACGGAACCGGGGATGGAGATCCAGCTCGTGAATTGAATACCGCTCGTTATTCTCAACGAGAGCAGGAAATGTCCTCGTTCATGAAGCGGGTTGGAACGCCCCCCCAGGGTCGGGGTGGGGGTCAATGGTCGGAGCTAAAGGTGCAAACCGCAACACGACAAACAGGTTTAATCTCCACCTTCATGGTCACGAGCCACCAGGAAGAAGAGGGAGTAACAGCTTTGTTTTCCAGTCTTCTGTTTGAAAGGTTTGATGGTTTTTCACCGCTAAACAAAGAATCTGCATGTTTCAGAGAGAAGTCAAGTCTGCTTAATATTTACTGAACAGAAGCTGTTTATTACGAGCTTAGAATGAACCTTTTCCACTTCAGGTTCATCAATTTAAAAGGTTCAGAGAGCGAAGTGGAGCTGCATTTAGTGTTTTACCCTCATTGTGTAAATTAAGGGACAGTTGAGGTGAAGTATGTTCAGATATTTTAAGGATTGTTTATCCTCTTTGCAGACGAGCGAAGTGAAGCCATTAAATATTTATATTTACTGAACAGAACCTCTTTAATTATACCTTAAAATGAATCAGTGGTTTAAAAGCTTTAAGGAGCAAAGTGAAGCCTTTTCTCTTCAATGACCCTGATTGCACAAATTAAGGGACATTTAAGGAGGTTTATATCCTGAAGCCTTCCAGCAGTCTTAATATGTATTAAACCTCTTTATTTATCCTTTAAAATGAACCAGAATGAAGCGGTCATAAAGCTTAGAGGAGCAAAGTGAAGCTCGAACTGTTTTTAAATAACCTCCATCTTCAGATTTTTCTCGCCCGTCAGACAGACAGCTAAACGGGCCGGTCGACAGGCGGTGAGGCCAACTGGTCACTGATGACCTCTGGGGCTTCTGCTGGATCGGGTTCAGCCCTCTAATTTCATTTCCAGTCTGGCTCGGCTGCAAGCGGACACCTCAGCGTCGGGCCGGCCGCCTCCAGAGAGGACGCGCCGCTAGCACGTTAGCATCTGCGGCGCGGTCCGGTTCACAGGTCGCGTGTCGGAGTCAGAGAGGTGATGGATGGAGGACTAGCCTGCTAGCCTGAGAGCTAACAAGAGGCACGTTCAGCAAATCAGACTTGGGGTTGTTGTTTTATTTCCCTTTTTTGGTGGAGCTATGCTAACAGTTTCCCTCTGCTTCCAGTCTTTGTGCTAAGCTAGGCTAAACTCATTTGAGATGAAGCTGTAACTTCTTACTTCAGTCAACAAAAGCTGATTGATCGCTACCTCGTTGTTTGCTAGCCGACACGTAAACCAGAAATGTGCATCGACGGAGCTATGCTAACAGTTTCCCCCTGCTTCCAGTCTTTGTGCTAAGCTAGGCTAACCCTAATCTTTGAGTCCTTTCCAAAGCAGTTTCCCATCTTTCAGACAAAATCAGCTGTGAGGTTGTTGTTTTTTTCCCTCTCCTGGTTTTCCATATTTACCATTTATGTTTAGGGGAACAATCACCCACAATGCACCACCTGACGCCCTACGACGACTCAATCTGTTCTGTGTCGCGCCGCCTGTCCAAAAAAAACCCACAAACACAGAAAACCTCGCCGTCCAAACATCTCTTTCCATCCCGGCTGCTGTCCTCTCTGCAGAGCGGCGGCAGGTGAAAGCAAAAGAGAAGTGACAGGCCGAGTTAACCCGTCGCCTGCTCGGTCACATGATCACACACACACACACACACACAAAATGCCTCGCCGGCTGCGAGCCAACAGCTTCACTGCATGTCCAAATAAAAAAACATCTGGGAGGAGAAAAAAAACAACAACCCTGTGGTCTTATTGAGTTTTCCTCTGAATAAATAAATATCTAAGAGGCGGGTGGAGGGCGGTTGACGTCCCACTCTGGCTGCAAATCAGGCCATCAAAGGGGGCCAGACAATGTGTGCTCGCTATTAGTATCAATTTACAAATAAACTGCTTTTTTGGTGACTGGATCTCCGATGTCAGATTTTGATAAATGGTTTCAATTTGGCAGCTGCTTTCGAGTGTCAGAGCCCATCGGACGGCCGCCGCCCGCCGGCCGCCGCTCGCTGCCTCAAGGAATCTGCCTCAGTTAGCCGCGCAGCCGGCAGCCGCCGAAATAATCTCTTCATGCTAACCAGGGCAGGTGTGTGTGTGTGTGTGTGTGTGTGTGCGTGTGTGTGTGTGTGTGTGTGTGCATACTGATGCGTTTCTGGGGGTAAATATTGAAACCAGGCACATTTCACTACTGATGTTTTTCTACACAAATCTTAAAGGAGCTTCCTGTTTTTTTTGTGTGTGTTTTTTTCAAGCCATTAAACTACAGATCACAGGCACTTTCCTTCACTGTTTCCAAAGCCGGCTGGTGTTTAATAGATTTTTAAAAGTGCTTTCGCTGCCTTCCTTCTTCCCTGCTTTCTTTCTTTTTCCAGGCAGTTGGTTTTATTTCATTCACTGCGGATAAAAATAAATAAAAAGGATCCACCTGCAGAGACTTGTTTCAGATTAAACATTACATGTTACCAACTTTAGGTGATTCTATAGCTTCAATGAGAGATTATTTTTATTATGTGTTTAAAAATAATGTCTAAAAAGTGTCTAACGACCAAAGTGACGCCTTCAAACTGACAAAATCCAAAGAAATTCAGTTTAAAGATGATCCTTATATTTAAGATTATCAGAACTGTGATAACATAAAAGCGCTTAATGATGTTTTAACGACAGTTTCACTGCTTTCATCTCATTCACTTCAAACACATCCACTGCTTTCATCTCCAGTGACTTTCGGGTCTTCCGTTCTCATTTTTACTCCGACTGCTTCTCGACACTTCCACTGATATCAGTTTTTCCAGTATATACACCTGAGCTCGCTTCAACTTCTATCAACACCGTGTGAAGCGACGGAAACTTCCAGCTCAGTTTATCCCAACTATGAACTATGAACTATGAACTATGAACGGCCCGTTTCACTTCAAACGAAAATCAAACTTTAGTCAGAAATTCCAATTTGAACCGCCACTTCAACTTCTTTCAGTATTTCCAAATATTTCAGATTGTCAGCGGCGAGTACGCTTATACATTTTCCTCAGAAAAGTAAGACCTTTCTAGTTCAATGTTGTTGTTTCATCACACGTTAAATTACAGAATCACCAACACAATTCTGGGGAAGTTTGTCATAAAAAACATTTACATCATCAATAAGGTATATTGATCCAATATTCTAACATATAAAGACAGATATTTACAGGTATAAGTGCCGAGTATGTCTTCAAGAGCAACGGACCAATCAGCTGTCCTCCCCGACCCTCGGCCTCCTTCAGCTCGTACCCTGACTTCACGCCTTCCTCCTGCCAGTCGAGCGCAGGGGGCACAAAACCCAGACAGGATTTTCTCCCCCATAAACAGCTGTTTCCTGTTTGGAGGATCAGGACCAATCTGCCCGCTGGCAGCCGGGAGCGCCGGGCGGTGCCAAGAGCGCGCCGAGCAGAACCGACAAATCCAATCAGGCGACTTGCATTAAACGCTACAAGAGGCCTTAAAGTCGGTGCGGTGCAGGTGGTCTACGGCGGCCACGGAGGGACAAACAGCCACTTCAGATTTATATCGGCCGTTAAGGCGGCCGTAAAAACCCAGATTAAACACTCAAACAGCAGCTCGGAGAGACAGGTGCATTCTGGGACGTACCTGCCAGGCAAGCACAAAAGCTCACTTCCTGGCTTTGGATTTGACCCCCTTGACCTTTGACCTCGAGCGGCGACTTAATGACTCGTCTCCACTGACCTTAGGTAACCTCTCGGGGTCCCCGGGGTGGCGAGGGATGACCTTCTGTAGCCTCTGGAAGCCGTAGTCGATGGTGGGCTCGTTCAAGGCTGCGGGACGAGAGAGAGAGAGAGAGAGAGAGAGAGTGAGCGGGCGACCGAGACGAATTCAACCCGACACACACACGAACACACCGATCAGCACAGAAACACACACGGCATCACAGCTGCACACGTATGACACGCTTTTCCTTAAACTCGGTGGATTCCTACAGGAGTTCGTCCACAGGGACGGAGAGCCTTGCTCAAAGGCAGCGGGACGATTCCTCATTTCACTCATCACGCCCTCAACACACCCGAGGACAAGCCAGTATATTTGAATATTTTGTATTGATACATTTAAAAAAAACAAGAAAAAAAAACTGAAAAAAAACTGAAAAAACTGAAAAAACTGAAAATAAATATTTTCTTGATTTCAATGTGGACATGAACTAATTCCCCCCCCAAACAAATCTTAAATGTAGATGTTTTATTTTTTGAAATTAATGACAAATGTTGACATGTTTGTACCCTTCTTTATACCTTTTGCGCTATGTCTCACATAAATGTCTGTATTCATATCATATTGTGTTATTCCGGCGTCTGGTGAAACCTGTAGAAGGTAAATAAATAAACCTGCACGAAGTTAGAAAGTTTAATAAAGTTTACATAAAAACAGACGATGAATCATCCTGAACGTCTGATTCCTTCTTTCTCTTGTTTGATCCTCCGTGCGACCTCTCAGTGATCTTCAGCTTGTTGGTTCTTATTAGCAGTGAACACTAAGAGAGAGAGAGAGAGAGAGAGAGAGAGAGCAGCTGATCTCTCTCTCTCTCTCTCTCTCTCTCTCTCTCTCTTATCTTCCTGCTGGTTATTAAGTGTGAGACCTCACACTCCATCTGTCCTCCTCGCTCTGCCTTTTCCACCACTAATTCAATCCAACCTTCCCTTTCTTCCTTTTCTCCTCCACTCATTCACCTCCGCAAACAATCTGCCTTCCTCCTCTTCCTCCTCCTCCTCCTCCTCCTCTTCCTCTCCATACGTTTGGAGAAACACCCGGAAATGAGTTCGGGGAGATACTTCTCCATAATCAAGCCCATTAATCATAAAAGGCTGTCAAATTTGACTTTGGGGACAATTTGTCAGCCGGTCCCGGCCACTCCGCCTTTGTCACCGTGGGCTCTTGTCCCCGGTAAGGATGATTGACACACCAAATGCCGGTGAGTAGAATAGCTAGTTTGCGCTAATATGCATAACCGCGGCTTTCATGAATAAGAATAAGGCAGCTCTAAATATATAAATATATATGCGTGTATACGGCGGCGGCGGAGGGGTCTCCTTCAAAGGGCCCCGCCGCCGTTTGTTCGCCGGCGCTCCCAAATAGATGTTATTACCATTATAACAATATTTGTTTTCTTCTCCCCGGGAATGGAGCGACCGCGAGAGCCGCTAAATCAAATTTGTCGGAGCGCGTTTCAGGCGGCGGCGACTGGGCGGGGATGATGTGTGAAGGGTGACGGAGCGCTGAGGGACGCGAACCCAACCCCCTCACTGCCCCACCCCCCGGTGCCATGTCGGGAGAGGAAGCGGAGAGTGAATCTATTACCTCCCCGAACCCCGAGCGCCAATGAAAGAACACATTTCATTGTTGGATCCCAGAAGAGACTTTCTGGGGGCGATGCAGAGCAGCGGAGGGTGAATGGAGATAATGCGGCGGAGCAGCAATCAGCGGTCGAGTCCCGAAGCCGCATCCCCCCCCCCCTCCTCCCGACGCCGCGTACATATACAGCCCAACTTATAAAACAAGTGAAAGGCACTATGGGAAATGCTGCAATTGAATAAAAGCACATTTACACTCCGGGAGAGAGAGAGAGATCTGCGGTGTTTAACTCTTCGGGAGGAAGCGTCTGATCCCAGAGCGTTTAACACCAGGCAGCAGTAGTCCTGTGGCGTCACATGGTTCTACTTTACGGCCCTTCTGGTTCCACATGTTCGGTTCCCTCGCCTGCCTCTCTGCTGAGGATGTGGTCCAGGTTATGAAGACAAATGGGGGATGTCAGCCTCTTCAACACCAATCCCTTCTCTCAAGTTCTCATCAGAAGATTCAGTTAGAAAGAAAACCAGAACCGCCGGTTTGATCATCGAGATCTCAGCCGGAGGAAGTGAAAGACGCTTCATCCGTTCAGATAAAGATTTAACAAAATTAATAATTCTGTCTGGACCAAAACCACCAAACCTCATTCAGTAACGACCAGCAAAGGTTTCTCTCACAAGACGGTGGTCGTGGTCAATGAAGCACACGGCATAAACAAACGCAACAGGTTAGGTTACTAATGTAACTTAGTTCTATGGAGCTTGCAATTTGGGGTCATGAAGCACAAGTTTGTTTTGAACACAAAATATGTGAGTAGAAGAAGTGGACGGTTCTAAATTACTCTTTAACATCAAATAAATAAAAACTAGAAGCAGTTTTTTCTCTTAAACAGAAGACGCCATGTTTTTTTATTTTGTTTAACAGCTAAATTATATTTCTACGCATTTTCCCTCAAATTCAATCGTAATATTTTAGAAGCTCCACACGTTCTGGGCTTAATTTGCTGGGATTCGGACCGACGCCCTCCTTAAATGAGAACAAATCAACAACCTTGAGCTGGAAGGAGGGAGGGGTGATGCATTCTGCTCGTCTTCATCATGGGAGGAAGAGGAGATCACAGATGGAGAAACAAAGACGGAGGCTTTTAATGAACCTCTGGACCGAACCCCCCCTCCCCTCACCCCCCTCCCCCCTCCTCCCTCTGTAGAAATTAAGCCCATTACTTCCTCTTATTAAAATCTCGCCGCCCTTTGACCCCAGCGCCCCATTGGCTGCCTGCAGGGCCCCGTACTCCTTCCCAGCCAATCGATACCGGCTGCCTCCCTGCAAAGAGCCCGAGTAATTGGAGAGCGGCGGCTGGCAGCGCGAACCCTGACCCCCCCTCAACACCCCGCCTTCAACGCCCCGCCACCACCCCACGCATTACACCGCCCATATGAAGACAGATTGCCTGATTTAGTGTAAACATATGCTGCAATTCCAGGCATCAGTGCCACTTTCTCCATCGTAATTTGTATTGATTTTTCTCTCTCTCTTTTTCTTTTTTCTTCTCCACGCGGCCCGACGTTTTCTCCTGCCGTCTGAAGTTTTTTTTATAAATCAGAAAAGGAGGAGAGGGAGATAATTCAGAGGTGAGAGGAGAGGAGGGGGATTCTTCATACATTTAATCAAGTATTTATTGCTCCCTCTCTCTCGCGCCGTTTTTGTGTTTTTTCCCCTCTCCCCTCTCCGTGAAAGTGATCAAACGGTTGGTTGGCGTCCTGCTGATCGGAGCGCTCTGTTATTAGGCGACTAAGTGACTGAGGAGAGGAAGAGGAGGAGGAGGAGGAGGAGGAGACGGGGAGAAGAAAGGGAGGCGAGGTTACGTGTTAAACTAATTTCTTGACGGCAGATTTGCAGCATCAGAGGAGTCGAGCAGACGCAGCGAACAGCAGGTCAGAGCTGTGAATATTTACACATTTATGAGGCGAGGCGTTCGCTGCCTCCAGGAAACGGGAACATCTGCAGACCGACTGATGGTGGGAAGGTCCTGCTTGATTAATAAAGCTCAAATAATCAGAAGGGCCGGTTTTAAAAGGAGCTTTAGCGGTGGAATAAAAATGTGCTTTTACGTAGAGTGAGATGAAACCAGAAGGAGGTATAAAGTATATCATGAGAGGACAGTAAGAGGGAGTACTACGAGTACATATTGTGTATTTATACAACTGTACACAGCAGAGGAAGTACAGAAGGCTGTAGTAGTACTGGGAGAGCAGTAGTGAAGATACTAGTACCAGTTACAGTAATATACGTACTGCAGTATTACGCGTACTTGCAGTAAGAGTAGTAATTTCAGTAACGGTAGTACTTGCAGTAATAGTAGTACTTGCAGTAACAGTACTTGCAGTAAGAGTAGTACTTGCAGTAAGAGTAGTACTTGCAATGACAGTAGTACTATCAGTAATGAAGTCAAGAGGTGTGTAGTATCTATAAAGTACTACGTATCATATTTCGTCTTTTGTTTATATTCAGATTAAACTGTTCTTTCAAAATAAAAGCATGTTAAAACGTTGTACCCGGGCCCAAGGCCCCGATCACTTTCCCAGGAGGCTTTGCAGTCAGAACCCGTTAACAAAAGGCCTCGCTGACCAATCACAGCACCAGCCCCGCAAGTCTGTTCCCATGGTAACGCCCGGCTTCCCTCACACACAAAAAACTCTCACGGCTCACCTCGACAGTGTCGGAGGTCAAAGCAGGGTCACAACAACAACCACATGGTGAGAGCCAGAGAGAGACGAGGCAGACCTGGACCCTGAAGTCCAGAACCCTGAAGTCCAGAACCCTGAAGTCCAGAACCCTGAACCCAGAACCCTGAAGTCCAGAACCCTGAACCCAGAACCCTGAACCCAGAACCCTGAAGTCCAGAACCCTGAACCCAGACCCTGAAGTCCAGAACCCTGAACCCAGAACCTGAAGTCCAGAACCCTGAAGTCCAGAACCCTGAAGGACCGGGTGTAATGTTTACTGTGTGATACGTTGTACTAATACTATAAAACACACAAAATACACATGTTGAGAAGGTTTGCTTTGGCTTTTAGTCGTCAAGAAATATTTTTTAATAGATATTAAAAAATAATAAAAACAATGTCTAGTCTGAAATCTTCCCCAAAAAAACTTCCTCCCAAGATTCTTCACTTTATTTCTGTGTTTTCTGAGCCGAGTGTTTCCAGCTGCATTGTGGGACAATAGTTGAAACATTTTAATAAATGGTGTCCCACAAGGTTCAATACTAGGTCCTCCTAAATTATTATTTTTTATTTTCAAATTTAACAGTAAAATGTCCAGTTTTCCAATTAAAAATACAAATAAAACCCCAAACACGGTTTCTTTACGTGAATGTCGCCCAGTTTGTAACGCTGTAAATATAGAAATGGCAAAACTGATGGGGATAAACAGACTGAAGATCTCAACTCTTTTTGGGACCCTGGTCCCGCTCCAGGCCCTCGGGATCCACAGAACCCTGAAGCTGCTTGTCCTTTCCACACATTTTAAATTAAATGACCACAAACCAGTTGACACTCAGCCTGCAGCCGCTTCTGGCCCCGAAGCAGCTGCTCACCAGTTTACATGAATGTGGAGCATGAATCTCTCAATATAGTAGAACATTATATTGTTTCTTTTACATTTGAGACTAATACTGGTCTAAGTCAGTCTAATACTGGTCTATGTCAGTAATATACTGGTTTAACACATTTTATCCTGGTTTAAGAATATCTAATACTGGTTTAAGACATTTTATACTGGTTTAAGAATATATAATACTGGTTTAAGACCAGTCTAATACTGGTTTAAGGCAGTCTAATACTGGTTTAGGACGGTCTAATACTGGTTTAAGACATTTTATACTGGTTTAACACATTTTATCCTGGTTTAAGAATATCTAATACTGGTTTAAGAATATCTAATACTGGTTTAAGACCAGTCTAATACTGGTTTAAGAATATATAATACTGGTTTAAGACCAGTCTAATACTGGTTTAAGAATATATAATACTGGTTTAAGACCAGTCTAATACTGGTTTAAGAATATATAATACTGGTTTAAGACCAGTCTAATTTTGGTTTAAGGCAGTCTGATACTGGTTTAAGGCAGTATAATACTATATTATATATAAATGATATTATTTCTTAGACTAATACTGTTTTAAGACATTCTAATACTGGTTTAAGACATTTGTATACTGGTTTAAGGCAGTCTAAAACTATATCATATATAAATTATATTGTTTTTTCACATTTAAATGGACAGAATGTGGCGTTCTTTGTCATAAATCAGCGGCTGTGAAACTGAACTCCAGGTGAATCAGAGATGGGGCCTCTTCCTCTTCCTCTTCCTCTTCCTCGTGTTCCGCCCTGCAGATGCCGCCTGATACCAGATCAGAGGTCTGGAGGGAGGGCGCCGGCTCACAGGAACATCTCCGCAGGCTCATTACCCGCCTGCTCCCGGCCTCCATGCTTCAGAGGAGCATGAACGCATCACCAGCCTGTGTTTGCATCCCGCGCCCCGCAACTCTTTACATTTACTTATCGCTCGCTATGTTTCATTTGCTGCTTCTCAGCGCCGCCGGGCCTCTGAGTGGGAATCTGGGGGGTTTGTACATATTTACCCAGCCGGAGATGAAATATGCACTTTAGGCACCTTTACCTTTTAGTTGTTTTTGTTTTTGCCTTGATGGCCTTGTCGAAGGCGCAGTCATGTCCCCGATGAGCCGCATAGATTTGCCTTTATCTGCAGCGGCTTCCTCCCATCATCATGTGGAATAGACTCGGCGTGAGGCGGCGGCTGAGTGGCGACTCCCCCGACGCGTCTCCGCCCCGCCGGCAATTTCCCATCTCCCCCGGCTGCGTGATTGATGCGGGTCGGAGCGGCGTTTGGCCTCGCTGCCCGCAGATCGCCACCGCTGATGACGCCTCACTTCCTCCAGGGCGCCGTGACAGACAGCGGCACGCCGAGCCTTAAGTGGACGGATGATTTGTTTTGCTGCTTGTCAAGTGGCCGACTGGCGTCAGCCGGGGCCGAGGCTGTTGACAAGCAGCCATAACACCCTGGATGCATCCTTTCACCGGATTATTGATCTGCTGCTTTATTCCTCCCAACTTTCTATTCATCACTCAGTCATCAGAGAGAGAGAGAGAGAGAGAGAGAGAGAGAGAGGAGGCCGACATAAATAACTAGAGACGCTATGTTTGGTTTGTTAACCGCAGATGCAGCTTCACCACAAACCTGGAATTTAAAGAAATGATCTGATGTTATTCTATATTTATATATTTCTTCATGTTCAGACCACAGAATGTTGGTGAGTGAGTCAGTGGGCCGGTGACCCTGACCCCTCTACGCAGTGTTTGTGTCTCTTTATTTCCTTGTTCACTCTGGTGGAATAAACACAGATAAAAAACAGATGTTGTGGGTAATACTGGCTTAAGACAGTCTAATATTGGTTTAAGGCAGTCTAATGCTGGTTTAAAACCAGTATAATACTGGTTTTAAACAGTCTAATACTGGTTTAAGGCAGTTTAATACTGGTTTAAGACAGTCTAATGCTGGTTTAAAACCAGTATAATACTGGTTTTAAACAGTCTAATACTGGTTTAAGACCAGTATAATACTGGTTTAAGGCAGTCTAATGCTGGTTTAAAACCAGTATAATACTGGTTTGAAACAGTCTAATACTGGTTTAAGGCAGTCTAATGCTGGTTTAAAACCAGTATAATACTGGTTTTAAACAGTCTAATACTGGTTTAAGACCAGTATAATACTGGTTTTAAACAGTCTAATACTGGTTTAAGACAGTCTAATGCTGGTTTAAAACCAGTATAATACTGGTTTTAAACAGTCTAATACTGGTTTAAGACCAGTATAATACTGGTTTTAAACAGTCTAATATTGGTTTAAGACCAGTATAATACTGGTTTTAAACAGTCTAATATTGGTTTAAGACAGTCTAATGCTGGTTTAAGACCAGTATAATACTGGTTTTAAACAGTCTAATGCTGGTTTAAGACCAGTATAATACTGGTTTTAAACAGTCTAATGCTGGTTTAAGACCAGTATAATACTGGTTTTAAACAGTCTAATGCTGGTTTAAGACCAGTATAATACTGGTTTTAAACAGTTTAATACTGGTTTAAGACCAGTATAATACTGGTTTTACACAGTCTAATACTGGTTTAAGGCAGTCTAATGCTGGTTTAAGACCAGTATAATACTGGTTTTACACAGTCTAATACTGGTTTAAGGCAGTCTAATGCTGGTTTTGTAGTAAAGATGTAAAGTATCAGATCTCCAGCCATGAAACAAAACGTGATTTTAAGCATTTATAACACAACGATCGACACAGAATTGATCTTAACTGCGTCTCAAACGCTCCTGAAACTAAACCTCCTCTCTTCCATGAGGCTTCGTAGGAGCAGAGCGCCATCACTTCATGCTTCACACGGTGGATGTGACCAATAAGAGCCGGACGCTGTCCTTCTAGACACCGACCCTCGCTGGCTCAGACTCGTCCTCGCTGACTGGCAGCAGGTGTTGGCGGTAACCTTCTCTCAGAGCGACCCCGGAGCGACGGCAGAACCCAGAACACCGACTCCCCGGCTGCTTCCTCCTCCGAGAGCCGCCGACGCACCGGAGAGCATCAGAGGATAATTACCTCCTCCTGATTAGAGCCCGTGACAAGGAGAGTGCCTCAAAGAAATAGGCCCGCTCCCCGTCCGCCACCTGAGAAGTTATTATTTTCTAGAGTGTCGCGGTCCCAAAGAAATGCCCCTGCAGGAACAGCTAATTACCCGACATTAGTTCCCCGCCGGGCCCCGTCCTCCCGAGCGGAGCGGTGCCGCCGTGCTCTTTGATATAAGAAGTGCGGAGGAGGGATCCCCGGCGGAGACGCTCTCCTGCTGTCTACTAAGAGACGAGACGGGAGATCAAAGACGGCGCTGCGAGTGGGTTCTGATGCCGGTGTCGTTAACCGGCTCGGGAACCGCGAGAGGTCAGCGCAGGTCAGCTGGTCCCGGATCAGTTCCGTCACACCGAGACTGAGCCTGTCATGTGACTCTGAGCCTGTCTGAGCCTGTCATGTGACTCTGAGCCTGTCATGTGACTCTGAGCCTGTCATGTGACTCTGAGCCTGGAACACAATCCTGTCACTTTGACCACAGATATGCAGAAGCATCAAGAATACACGTTGTTGTTTTGAATATCGATTTTTGGCATTTTGCGACTCTTTGTGCTCATTTTGCGCGTCTCTGCATCCTTTATTTATATAAATATATATATAGATATTCATATATTTCATATCTTCCATCCACATGATTATGTTTAGAGACCGACGGTGCGTTCAAGGACACTAAGATCAAGGAAAATAACCAAATTCCATTTTCACTTTCACTTAAGCAATGAGTCAATTAATGGATCAGTTGATGGTTGATTGACAGAAAGTCAAAGTTAAATTTCTAAAAGTTGTATTATATAATAACGTATATTATATATATATATATATATATCTATATCTATATAGATATATATGTGTATATATATAGATATATATATATATATATATATATATATATATATATGTATATATATATATATATATATATATATATATATATATATATATATAGTTGGAAGAAAATATACGTTATTATATAATAATATTTTTAGAAATGTATCCAAAAATATTATTTTTAGTATAAACATGTATATATACACATATATGTGTATATATATACACATATATGTGTATATATATACACACTCTACTAATAAGCAAATTCAATCCTCATTTGTTATAATTAACCTCTAATGAAATACATTAATAATAATAATATGCATTAATATATTAACATACATTCACATTAATATATATGTAGAGGCTAATTTGTACTTATTTGTCCACTTATCTATTATTCCACCTCTGAAACCAAACCTCCGTCCCTCACTCGGTCTCCACCTGTCAATCACAGTTTAAAGTTCATGAAATTTCTATGAGCATCGATCGCAGCAGAGACGTTTGGAGGAGGAGGAGGAGGAGGAGGAGGAGGAGGAGGAGGAAGAGGAGGAGGAGGAGGAGGAGGAGGAGGAGGAGGAGGAAGAGGAGGAGGAGGAGGAGGAGGAGGAGGAGGAAGAGGAGGAGGAGGAGGAGGAGGAGGAGGAGGAGGAGGAGGGTGTTAGTGACTCCATTGATTGATGGAGTGTCTCAGAGTCTCGCTGCTTCCTCCACGTCTCTGCTGCTGCGAACACGTTGACGTGCTGCGAGGAAAAGGTGATTTAAAATCACAGGTGAGCGGAGAAAGTTTTCTGTGAAGCGTTCAGCGGATGTGAGCTCTCAACACGCCGGAGAACAGAGGATGTTCTGACAGAAGCATGGAGGTGAGACGCGGTTATCGGCAGTGGGGATTAAAGCTGTTGGCTTCATTGTGAAGGTTTCGCCGTGAGTAAATATAAACATGTCACTTATTTAAACTCAGTTTGGTTTTAATAACAATACGTGTCTCTGATTTCACAAACAAGTTCAAGTTGAACATATTGTTTAAAACTCATAAATTGCATCTCATCTTTCTCTGTAGTTAATTTTTATTTTTTTAAAATGTATTTGAGAAATATAAAAGAATTGAAAAATTGCACTAAAAAGACCAATTTAATAAGAAAAAAAGAAATAACGAGACATCTGCTCATTTGGGGCCTAAAACCTCCTTTCCGTTTCGCTTATATATATATATATATATATATATATATATATATAAAATGTTATTTCAGAGCACAGGTCTGGAAACCTCCGTCTGGAAACATCACACATCTGGAAACCTGAACACGTTCTCCCTTCAGAGCCAAGCAGAGAACAAATGAACATCTAGAAAAACTGATTTCTGTCGTTTTTTTAAACCCAATAAAACGGTGAAATGTTCTCGGGCGTCGCGAGTGGAACCGTTAAAGAACCGATAAAGAACCGATAAAGAACCGTTAAAGAACCGTTAAAGAACCGATAAAGAACCGATAAAGAACCGATAGAGAACCGTTAAGGAAGCACAGCTCAAAGTGTTCCTTTGTTTCCTCTCTGAAGGAACAATCTGATCCACGTAATTGCCTCCATGTGTTACCGTGACAGTAATTAAACAATAAAAATTCAGAAGTCAATTAGTGAACACTGCTTCACATGAGGGGAGGGGGGAGGAGAGAAGGAGGGAGGAGAGAAGGAGGGAGGCGAGGAGGGAGGAGACTTCTCCTCCTCCTCCAGAGATCTTTACAGACTGGAGGTTTAACTTTGGGTCTTTCGGTTTCATGTTCACAAGACCTTTAGCAGACCTTTATGGAACAATCTGCTAATGCCTTCCATGTGTGTGTGTGTGCGTGTGTGTGTGTGTGTGTGTGTGTGTGTGTGTGTGTGTGTGTGTGTGTGTGTGTGTGTGTGTGTGTGTGTGTGTGTGTGTGTGTGAGAACAGGACGTACAGAGTGCTTCATTGTATTTCCTGACAGCGTCGAGGCCGAGCAGCGGAAACATAATAAAATGTGTTCAGAGTTCAATTTAAAGCTGCGATTATTGGCCCAAAAATTAAATAAAGTTATTGACAGTTACAGTGTTTATATAAATAATAAAAAAATACAGTTATTTTCATGTTTGTCTGCTTTTTTTTACAACTTAAACGTATTGAAATGAATCCGTTTGAGAAAACGACGTCCCTCTGACTGAACCTCTGTGAAGAACCCGTGACCTCTGACCTCTGACGCCCCCGGTGGACGGGAGGGCCGTCAGCAGGAACGTAAGCTTTCCCCCAAAGACAACCCAGGGAGTCCACCTTGCTTCTCTGATGAGAGCCATTAGGCGATGGAGGGAGAGGAGTTTGTTTGCGGCCCTGAGGGATGTGAACACACACCCTCCCACACGGCGACATCACCTGTAATCCTCCTAACAAGGAGCAGCGGAGACGCTTCAGACAGAGAGCTGTCGGCTCATTGACTGACCTTTGACCTCCAGCAGAGCGCCCTCTGCTTTCTCTTTGCTTTTTACTCGTTTTAAGTCTTTTGCTGCGTCTTTTTGTGTGTTTTTGTGTGTTTTTTCCCGCCTCTTTGACGACATTTTGAGTCTCTTTGTTGTTGCTTTGTCTCGCTCTTAGTAATTAAGCGTCGCTTTTGTCATTTTGTGTCTTTTTTGTTGTTGTTTTCAGTCATTTTGGGGGATTGATTCGGTCTCTTTGTGGTCGTCTTGCATCCCTTTAAGTAGTTTTGTGTCATTTTTAGTCATTTTGTGTCTCTTTGTAGTCATTTTGTGTCTCTTGTAGTCTCTTTGTGTTCGTCTTTGTCTCATTTAGGTCATTTTGTATCACTTTTAGTAATGTTCTGTCTCTTTGTGTTTGTTTTGTGTCTCTTTGTAGTCGTTTTATCTCTCTTTGTGTTCATTTTGTGTCTCTGTGTGTGTGTCTTTGTCTCATTGAGGTCATTTTGCATCACTTTTGTGTCGTTTTGTGACATTTTGAGTCCTTTAGTGTTCCAGCGGGTGTCCTCCTCCCTCAGCTTCAGGTATTAATACATCCTGCTCTGAATTAATCATATTATTATTAATTGTTTTGTGAGTGTCATGCAATAAAACTTTGAGGAGGAACTTTCTGGTCTTCTGGCCACGGGCCGCCGTCTGAGTCCTCAGGTCTGACGTCACGTCTTTACATCGACTCACAGCTCAGCCGCACCTCCTCTCTGGGGGGTTCAGGCATGTGGAGGCCTGCCAGAGGAACCCGCCAGAGGAACCCGCCAGAGGAACCCGCCAGAGGAACCCGCCAGAGGAACCTCCCAGAGGAACCCGCCAGAGGAACCTGCCAGAGGAACCCGCCAGAGGAACCCGCCAGAGGAACCTGCCAGAGGAACCCGCCAGAGGAACCTGCCAGAGGAACCTGCCAGAGGAACCTCCCAGAGGAACCTGCCAGAGGAACCCCCCCAGAGGAACCTGCCAGAGGAACCCGCCAGAGGAACCCGCCAGAGGAACCTGCCAGAGGAACCTCCCAGAGGAACCTGCCAGAGGAACCCGCCAGAGGAACCTGCCAGAGGAACCCCCACTACACACCAGTGCTCCTTGAACACGCCTCAGAGCTCCGCCTCCTTCTGGGGGAGCAGAACCATCATTTTGGGGTTAAGTTATGAATCATCACGCTCCGTGTTCTCCACATTATTTATATTATGTTAAACACTCGTGCAGCGCTGCGGAGGAAACCTACAGCCGACCGCAGCAGTCAGAGTTCCACACAGAGGAACTCCAGTGCGGCTCAAACGGGGAACCGACACGGAGTCCACGTCAATGATCTGCTGCGAACATGATCTCCATATTACCAATCAATATTTTCCCCTCTGTCTGTTTTCCACACCAGGAACCACGCTGTCTTTCCTCCACGTTCTCCTTCCCTCCGTGAACTCTCCTCTTTCTCCTCCTCTCTTTTCACATCTTACTTTAATCTCATCCTCTCCTCTTCTTGTCATCTGAATCTCTGACTTCCATCATCTCAGTTTCTCTCTCTCCCTCTCTCCCTCCCCCGTTCTCTCCCTCCTCCTGCAGCTCCCCCGGTGCAGCTGCAGGAGGAGGGTGAGGTGTTCGGGGTTGAAATTAATGAGAGGAGCCTGGAGGTATTGACTTTCCTGGGAAAACACAGCTCTCTAAAAATCAGTGGCCAAGCGCCGCAATAACTCAGCACCCATCGATCCCACACACACACACACACACACACACACACACACACACACACACACACACACTCCCTACAGGCCGCATTGATCCGTGCATTACAAGCTTTGAGGCCGGCGGTGCAGCAGCAGGGTGATGAGACCTGGAGAACCACTGAGCTAGAGAGTTAAACACAAGAAGATACAAAGCTGCTCGGAAAAGAGAAGGAAAGAAACTACAGAACCGAAGAACAAAGAAACTACAAAAACTACAAAAACTACAAAAACGAGAACTGGAACCGGAAAGCCACACAACTATACGATTAACCAAACCTGCAACTACGAAAAAGTCAAAATAAATACAGAGAAACCTACAAAACTTCAGATGAAACAAACTAAACTGAACTACAAAAACTACAGACAAAAAACTACAAAAGAAAAAGAGTTAAAACGCAGTTATTTCCTCTCTCTCCTCTTTCCTCTCTCCTCCCTCCCCTCCTCTCTCCTCTCCTTTCTCTCTCTTCTCTTCTCCTCTCTCCTCCTCTCCTCCTCTCTCCTCTCCTTTCTCTCTCTTCTCTTCTCCTCTCTCCTCCTCTCCTCCTCTCCTCTCCTCTCTCCTCTCTCCTCTCTTCTCTCTCCTCTCTCCTCTCCTCACCTCTCCTCTCTCCTCTCCTCTCTCCTCCCTCCTCTCTTCTCTCCTCTCTCCTCTCTCCTCTCTCCTCACCCTTCTCCTCTCTCCTCTCTCCTCTCTCCTCTCCTCTCTCCTCCCTCCTCTCTCCTCTCTGCCTTCTTGTCATTCTGCTGACGCTTTCTTGCCTTTGGCCAATTTTTTCAGAGCGAAGCCGGCGGATCAAATCCCGAAGCTGCTCTAAGCTACAGAGAGGAAGAGAGCAGGGGATTCTGGGAAAACACTCGGCTCTTACAGCTCGTCACTTCACTGGAGGAGATGAGTATCGCTGCACTGAGCTGATGCTCCATCAAGCTGCACCGCAAGACACGAGACCAGTGGCCCGGTGCAGGGCCTGCAGCGTCCTCAGAGACCAGGGACCGCCGAAGGAACCACAGGAACCAGCATAGGAACCACAGGAACCTCCATATGAACCTCTGGAACCAGCATAGGAACCACAGGAACCTCCATAGGAATCTCTGGAACCAGCATAGGAACCACAGGAACCTCCATAGGAACCTCTGGAACCAGCATAGGAACCACAGGAACCAGAGGGACCTCCAAAGGAACCTCTGGAACCAGTATAGGAACCACAGGAACCACAGGAACCTCCATAGGAACCTCTGGAACCAGTATAGGAACCACAGGAACCACCATAGGAACCACAGGAACCTCCATAGGAACCTCTGGAACCAGTATAGGAACCACAGGAACCACCATAGGAACCACAGGAACCTCCATAGGAACCTCTGGAACCAGTATAGGAACCACAGGAACCAGAGGGACCTCCAAAGGAACCTCTGGAACCAGTATAGGAACCACAGGAACCACAGGAATCTCCATAGGAACCTCTGGAACCAGTATAGGAACCACAGGAACCACCACAGGAACCACAGGAACCTCCATAGGAACCTCTGGAACCAGTATAGGAACCACAGGAACCAGCATAGGAACCACAGGAACCTCTATATGAACCTCTGGAACCAGTATAGGAACCACAGGAACCACAATAGGAACCACAGGAACCTCTATATGAACCTCTGGAACCAGCATAGGAACCACAGGAACCTCCATAGGAACCTCTGGAACCAGTATAGGAACCACTGGAACCACAGGAACCTCCATAGGAACCTCTGGAACCAGCATAGGAACCACTGGAACATCTGGAACCTCCACAGGAACCTCTGGAACCAGCATAGGAACCACTGGAACCTCCAAAAGAACCACTGGAACCAGCATAGGAACCACTGGAACCTCCATAGGAACCAACATTGGAACCACTGGAACCAGTATAGGAACCTCTGGAACCTCCATAGGAACCAACATTGGAACCACTGGAACCAGTATAGGAACCTCTGGAACCTCCCCGCCATCGCCTCATTAAGACCACTTATTCACGGTGCCTACAACCTCCTATATAACCTGCAACCTGCTTTAGGTCTGTTAAAGGTCTTTATAACCTCAACAAGAACCTCTGGAGCCTCTTCAAGGTCCTTATAACCTCAACAAGAACCTGTGGAACCTGCTTAAGCACCTATGGAAACAACTTAAGGGCCCCTGAAAACTCTTCAAGACATCTCCAAACTCCTTAGGAACCTGCAGAACCTCAACGATTGATTAGTACTTGAATAATTGTCCGAACTTGAATTATATCATGATTGAATACTAATAATAATGCTAATATCAACCTGTTGTCTGCGTTCGTCATTGTCCCAATGTTTCCTCCACATCTACCGACATCAGAACAGGAAGTGGTAGAATTGTAAGTCCCGCCTCTCGCTTGATTTCGATTGGTGAATCTCAAATATCTCAGCATTTACTGGTAAAACTAATTATTAAAGCTAAAGAAAGTAACAACAGGTGATTTTAACATAGCTCCAGGCCTGTCAATGTCCTGGAGACCAGGACTGGAGTCAAGACCACCAAATGGGGTCAAATCCCAGCCAAACACAATAAATCCACTTCCTGTGAAGAAGAAGCAGTTCAATGTTCAATAAACCATTAGTGGTCCATCTCATCAAATATCCAATAATTCAACTCAGGAAGAGAATAAATACAAATGGTTTTGTGTAAACTCAGTGTTGCATTTGTTTGTTTTTTTCCCAAAAATCTTGGTTTTAACGCTCAAGGGACAAAAAAAATACAATTATAATGGAAATGTACTTTCACAAAAACAAAAGAATGAAAATCTTCCTTTCCAAACATCAGGGGATAAAAACTACAGAATCATACGTTTTGAAAAGCGGCGACTCGGCTGTTTGCTCTCCTTTCCTTCAATAATAACTATTTTAAAAGAGATTAAAACAATTCAGAATGAAATGACGCTTTCTCTCCCCTTCAATTAGCATTTACTACTAAACGCTCATTTCACATTCATGAGCGCAGCGTTGCTGTTGGCACGCGGCGCTCTGGAATTAAAAAAGCCGTCTTTAAAACACACGGATGTGCAAATTTTTTTCAGATGAACTGGCGCTGTGTGCGCGACAATATGGCCGCCGCTCTGGCAGGAGGAGCGGGAGAAGAAGACTTGGGACGGAAACAAGAGAAACGACGCGGCGACGCAGCCGCCTGCCGGGGTTTTGTTGTTGTTTACCTCCATCAATCAAGCCGGAGTCACATGTTCACGTTGTTTCTGAGGAATGAAGAACGCCACGTCTGTCTTAAAGGGCCGGAGCACCGTTTTTATTTTACTGCTGTTTGTTTTCATGGTTTATCTCCCAACGCGCGTCTTTCCGTCCCGTAAAGATGATGTAATTACACATTATTGGAATTGCAAGCATTTATTGTTTTGTATTGATAATGATGTGATATTTTAAATGAGATTAAAACAAAAAAAATATCTCGTTACAAGATACAAATGATCTTTTAACGTTTTCTTCTTATCTACTACATTTAAAATAATAATCATCCTATATATTATTTAGTGATATCAATCCAACACAGACAGCATCATGTCTGATTTGATTATTTATTTATATAATCTTTTGTTTTCGATGCTGAGGATTTAATAAATCAACACAGATGTGGTACAAAATATCTGGAAGAAATTAAAGCAAATCTACGGAGGCCTTGAAAGACAAATCCATTCCTATCAGTGTTGTATTAGTCTGTTCTTTGGCCCTTTTTACTTTAATTGTTTTAAGAAAAAAAGAAGTAATTTCCACATTTCAGAAACATTTTGGTAATGTTTTTCCCGTTTGGGAATTCCAGATTTCCAACATTTTGCTAGGATATAAAAAAAAAAAAGTATTTCCGGACGCTTTATTCTTCTTCCCTTTATAACTCTGATCATGGGAGATGAGATGTGCGATGGGGATGAAGACGCCGGCCCTTTAAACCTCAGCAGCGATAACGGCGTGCGCTCGCCGCTCGTATCTGTAAATGGAATCACAGATTAGCATTGCAAAGGGAGGCGGCGGCGGCCGGACCGGCCATTGTTCGGGTCTCGTCCCTCCTCTGCGCCGCCAACAAAGAGGAGGAACGGGTGTCGAACAGAACGCCTGAACACGCTCGGCCTCCTCCGACGCCATGACATTTACTTATCGCGCTAAGCAGCCTTCCGATCTGACCTTTCTGCTACTTTGAATGACATCTGGATATTCTGACGGAATAATCGGGACGGTAAACGCACCGATTCAAAAGGAGGGAGATAAAGGAGGCCTTTTTCGGACGGTTCGAGGCCGGGACGGCAGACAATGAGGCTTAGAGGATGAGGAGGAGAGAGGAAGAGGAGGAGGAGGAGGAGGAAGAGGAGGATTGACACACCGGGGTGAAATGTTTACTTCACTTTCAGCGCGGAGAAAACTGTTTCCAGTGAATCACAAAACGCTGATCCTGGTCTCAAAAGCTTAAACCTTCACTTTAAGCTCTTCTTCAAGCCAACAGAGTCCAACATGAGGAACTTTACTGGAGTTCTGGTGGAGATCTCAACAGTTCAGGTTGCATTTTGGGTAAAAAAAACACAGAGGACATGTAGCATATTTCCATCTGGTGCAGAAACAGACACAGAAATATGTTTTCGGTCATTTAAATGCAGCTTAAAGGGAAATTCAACAAACATTCACTTTATCTCCTTTCATTCGTCTTTGCAGACATTTGGGGTGAGAACATTTTGCTTTTTTTGACTTGCGATCAGTAAGGTAAGCCTCCCAAGAACCAGAACCTTCTCTGACAGAGAACAGGGAAGAGGCTCTAGATGCCGACCGCCTCTAAACGCACCACACCACTGGGTCTGGAGCGCAGTCAGAAGGTGTAACACCAGCGTACAGCAGCAGCCGCGCGGTGACATCACCAGAACAGGGCGGGGCTTACCGGTGTAGACGAAGCGTCCCGGCGCTCCTTTGCAGAACTGTTTGGATTTGTAGGACAGCGTGACCTCCACGACCCCGGGGATGTGGCGAGGGGGAGTCTGGACCCGGATGGCGTGAGGGGTGATCAGCTGGGAGACGGAGAGAAAAACACACAGCAGATTAAAACAGCTGTCCTTTCTGTGTTTTGCAGGTTTCACTTTTCAGATTAAACGTCCTGCTGAGTTTTGTTCGGTTCAACTTGAGAAAGAAGACTTCAGGCTGCGTTCTTTGCATTTAGTACATTTATAAATGCACATTGCTTGTTTCAGCCGACACTTGAACTGCTTTCAGTGGTGGAAGTCAAGCCGTCATCACGACATCCTGCAGCTTCTTCTCTTCTTTTCTTCCCGGTAACAAACTTTCGGTCGTCGTCGTCCTATCTGGGTCAGCCGTCTGCGTTCGGAGGGATTCTGGGCTTTGGAGTCCGTCTGCTCGCCGCCAGACGCCGCTGATCAAAGCGAGGCTCTCCGTCAGCGGCGCGATGTACATCTCCCCTCCTTCCCACCGCCAGGTGTTCCGCTGCTCTGGACCGGCTTCAATATTTCATGGAGCGCCGTATGCGGCTCCTCCTGCGCCTCAACGCCAGCTCCAAATCTACATAACCTGGCGCGTGCAGGTGTGTGTGTGTGTGTGTGTGTGTGTGTTGATGAAGAAGATGGAGAGCATGATGTACAGTACGTGCAGCTGCTCTCGGAGCACAGACTCCGGGTGCCAAATATTCGGAGCTTTTTTTCTCGTTTTTGATAAATTGAATGCAAAACATTGCAACACAGATCTTGAGTTCACAGCTGAGAGGAATTCAAACCAACTCAGAACTTTTTCCCCAGGTTTCCTCTCTCTCTATCGGTTCCTCTCACCTCGCTCCAGACCAGCATGGTGCCGAAGACGACCTGCAGGCCGTCGAAGAAGTTGTCCCCGATGAGGATGACGGTGGCGCCGCCGGTCGTCCAGCCCTCGCTCGGGCTGATGGCTTTGATGCAGGGCGTGGCTGCTTCGGAAACACAGGCGACACGACGGCAACGTTAGAAACACACACACAGCGAGAAGTTGGAGAGGAATATTTCACTGAACAAAAAAGATTTGGGCGCAACATTCTCGAAAAGACGGCCATCTTCTTTTTTTTACCAGGTTATTATGTTTTGGGTTCGTCAGCAGTTATCTGACGGAAAAGGTTCTAGTTCTCGTAATGTTTCTTTTTAAATGTGTGTGCACCACCGGAGCGTTCTGACCTCTGACCTCCAGAACCAGACTAACTCGTCTTTTGTGCAGCTGATCTCCGGGTTCTCAAAGAGCACTAACGCATCAACCCGATTGGTTTTTCCAACAGCGCGGCGATCAATAAGGGGCTCCTCACACACGCCGTCTCCGCGGCGACTAGACGGAGGTCCGGCCGAGTCAGACAGGCGTCGGACTCGGAGCCGCGAGGGAAACCAGAGCGGCTCCGCAGGTTAACGACCCGGTTCCCAGAGACGCTTCATCTGAGGCTGATTCCATCTCCCAGTCAGAGACTTATTAAACGTGTTCATCGTTCCAGACTCTGATCCACAGAGATCTCCTCCAGCTGGGCTTGTTTTTATTTTATTTCATTTTAGAATTTTTCAGAAAATTTCAGTTTTTATTGAGCGTCAAATGGTTTCAACGTTTTATCTCCATGTGGGCGAGAGAGTGTTTGTGCACCTGCAACTTTTATTCTATTTATTTGCTTTTTGATGGGTTTTTAATGTTTTAATTAATGTTTTTAATCTTATTTTTCTTCTGCATTATGTTTTGATGCTTTTAATGTTTTCATGTGAAGCACTTTGACTCGCTTTGTTGTTAAAATGTCCTCTACAAATAAACTTGTTCTTTTCCCCCATTGGCTCCGCCCACATTCAGCACTAATACACCTCCCTCATTCAGGTCACTTTAAAGGCGATGAAGGAGTGAATGTGTCATTTCTGAGAGGTTCAGGACTTTTTCATTTCTTTAAACCAAATGTCATCACAAACATTTAGTGAAATCTGGGTGTAAACAGTGAAAAGTGAGTAAATGTAGTATTTAAACTAACAATGAGAATACAAAGCATACAGTAAACCTTAAATGACTCAAATGAATGAGACAATAGTTTGATTAAAAGAATAAACATTTATATAGATGCCTGTATGTATGCCTGCTTATATTCTGAGTCTTTCTTTTAAAAGCATATTCATTATTTCAAACTCAGCGTAAATGAACGTCATGAACACATGAATATAACACATTTACATGAACACATGAATATAACACATTTACATGACTATTACTAAACTTTTGGGATTTTTTAATTTTTTTCAAGGACTTTTCCAGGCCTGGAAATAACTTTTAAAACTCCATGACTTTTCCAGGTTTTCCATGACCATAAGAACCGTGTTTTACTCAAAAGTCCGGACCGCTGTCTCTCACAGTAACGGGTCTTTGTTGGCTCCCAACTTCTCAAAGTCACTCAGAGTTTTCGGCTGAAAGAAAAAACCTTGAACCCAGAAGAACAGAAGAAGAAGAAGAAGAAGAAGAAGAAGCAGAGGGTCGTGGAGTCGATTCTCATCTCCTTATTAATTTCCCTCTTTTGTCACAGCAGTAAACAAACAGTCTAAAGGGTCTTTGGGGGTCTTTGGGGTGTGGGGGTGAATAAATGGAGCACAAAGGCGAGGAGCAGGCGGTGGAAAGTTTCCTGGAGGACGCGTGGGTGGCGGCGGGGACAAAGGCGGCAGCAGATGTTGGAGGCTTTTTATCGGCTGTGGAAACGTCCCAGTCTGGAGGAGATGAAAGGAACGAGCGCTCCTCCGTGGGCTGAGATAGGAGCCCCGCTTCCCTTTGGCCCCTGCAGGACACCGTACCGCGTGAATGCTTAAGCGCCGGTTCGTTCTCTCAAGGTGCTTCTCAGGTGAGGAACAGGAGCGCTCACAATGCTGAGTGACAGATCGGTGTCAGGGAAGCATTCGTTTTATCCCTTTGGACGTGCCAGACAGGTGGGGTTTTTGAAAGGAGAAGGGAAGAAAAAAAGTTTGGGCAATCACAGGAGGTCAGTATTTTTCTTTGATCGTCGACGTTATCCTGTCTAAACACCACCCGCCTGGCGCCGCAAGTCGGTTACATCAAACGAGACGATTACATCATCAGCCCCGAAACTTTGAAACAAGTGGAGGGAAACGGCTGAGGTCGTCGTTTGGGGACGAGCGCCACGCGGCTTTGAAGTCTGATTGGTGGCAAATAGTTTGAGGGCTTGTTTCGCTCCGCCGTACGTCCCAGAAGGGCGGGGTTTACCTCCCAGGGATGAAACGATCAGCGTCGAGACAACGGAAGTCAGAGAGTTTGTTTAGTTAACTTTTCTGCGACTGGAAGGTTTTTATCTGACACTTTCCCGATGCCCTGGAACCGTAAGCCCCACCCGTCTGGTGTTCCCAGCTGGTTAAAACAAGCGAACAAGTTACGCCGTCTCTCCATGAAAAGGCACAAACTTTTTTCCAGGTCAGGGAGGCGGCAGAGTGAGGCGGTTTGGGGGATGAACGATGGAGAACACAACAGAGTTTCGATGTTTGCTACTGAATCGTTTTTAAGGGCTTGTTTTGCTCAGCTGGGTGTCCCAGAGGGGTGGGAAGTGTTTGGCTAAGACTACAGGAGAAGACAAGAGTCTGGAAATTCAGACAGAAGTGCATAAAAGTTGGTGTCGTCTATTTTTCTGTCTCTTGGATGTTATTGGATGCCCTGGCATGGTAAGCCCCACCCGGCTGGTGCTCCAAGTAGGTTAAAACAAACAAACCAGTAACACCATCTCTCCGGAAAAAGCTTCAAACTTTGAAACAAGTCGAAGAGAAACTGCAGAAGTAGTCATTTGGGACGCGAGAGCGGGAGGAAAGTACTTTTTATTGACATCTCACCGACTGGCGGCAAAAGGTTTGATTTATTCCACTGTATGTCCCAGATGGGTGGGGTTTACCTCACAGAAAGCTTAGACAAAAGTCAATGAAGTCAACTTTTCTGAGACTTTCAGTTTGAATTGTTTCAAAAAGCCCCACCCCTCTGGCATCCCAGGGAGACCAAAAGAAGCGAACCGTTTCCATCAGCTGTCCTGGAAAGGCCTCAAACAGACGCAGAGACGCTGGCTTGTTTTAAGTCTCTGGTCGTGCCAGAAGGGCGGAGTTTACGAAACAGGACGACTCAATCAGAGTTGACAGATGCAAACGCGTTTAGCTCCACTTTCCACTGACTGACAACTCACCTGAGACCATCTAAAGCCTCGACATCGTTAACTCCACCCGCCTGGTGTTCCAAGTACGACGAAACAAACAATAGACTTTTGTAACGGCCTTAAACTTTCAAGCGAGCTGAAGGGAAACCGCAGCGGAAGGTGGATTGGAAAGTTGGAAGATGTATTGATCCGTTCACGCTGGATTGCTTTTTATCAAAACAAAAAGTTAGTTTTACTCTCCTGCAGGTGCCAGATGGGCGGGGCTAGTCCACAGAACAATGAGTGCTGGGCGGCTCAGAGGAAATATATCATGATAACAATAATAATTCAGTTTTCTGTGTCCAACATTTTTGGGAGGATTTTGTTACCCGGTACAGGCTAAGCCCCGCCCACCTGGCACTCCAAGTGGGTCGAATCAAACGAGGGACTTATGTCATCGCTCCTGGAAGGCCGGAGGGTTTTATTAGCGACGCGGCGATAAAGTTTACGGCTTCGGAAGAAAACGTTACACCGCTGAGCGCCGGCTCTCGGACTCGAGTTTCACCGCGAGGAGTTTATACTGGAGTGATGCATTTATTTCATTTTTATATAATTTTTTTATTTGGGTTTCGCTGTGGAGAGCTGGAAGAAGGGAGCGCTTGTTCGACGGTGCGGGGTCGTCCAACGGGAACGGACGGAGACCTGCCAGCATCTGGAACGGAGTTCTTCAGGGTTCTTTCTTTTACTTTCTTTGATATTTCCCACTTTTCTTTTGACTCAAACGCACCTCAGATACGACACGTGTCTTGATTGTTTTTTGTATGCAAAACAAATTATATTCTTTACATATTTCCAGCTGTTTTAATATATTTTTGTTGCTCTGGAACAAAAAATGTCCAACATACAGTCTGAGAGTTTGATAGACACGACCCAGCTGCATTATGGGAAATGTAAGCTCCAGAGTTGTGGGACTAAAAGTCAGGATATCTCCACCTTTGCTGCTCAGACCGGTCTCTTTTTAATGTGTTTCTCACTCTTTAATGTCAAACCTTTAAAATCATTATTTTTTTTTTTATTTTGCACATTTATTTATTGGAAATGCTGCCGTTATTTTTGACTGAAATCTAAAATTGATCTCTTAATATGTCTGCATAAATTCCCTTCTTTTAACAAATCAAGTCTCATTTAGACTCCTCCCACCATCAAGCCCCGCCCCCTCCCACTATCAAGCCCCGCCCCTCTGTGTGTGTCCTCGAGCGACGTCTAACCTTCAGAGGGGTCCAGGCGGCGGGCGCGGCGGCCATGTTTGGAGTTGTTGTGGACAAACATGTTGTCTGACACCGACAGCACGTGGCCGTCCACGTTGACTGTAGTGGAGATCACCACCTGCTCTCACACACACACACACACACACACACACACACACAGGTCATTAACATCTGGATCACAGGCGTCCCTCAGGGAGCAGTGGGGCTGCAGGTGTGTCTCTTACCTGGAACCTCCTCATGTCTCGTGGGTTTCCTGCATTTTTCAAACAGTTCTGATTGCACTTGAGGAAGAACTTGAGGAAGAATCTGCAAATAAAAACAAACAAACAAACAAACAACAGCACAGATTAGTGAGGAGGCACAGAGACGCTGATCCAGGATCAGAGAGGATGAATGAAGTCGGGCTCAGTTTGGCTTCACAGGACTCAATTCACAGCAAGCTTCAAAACACAAAGACACAAAGAGAGTTAAAATAGATAAATGTGTCTGAGGCTTTTATTGTGAAAGGTGCAGGAGGATATCTGCTCTTCTCCTCGGTGGAAAGGAGCTAAAGGAGATGAAGTTCAGAGTTGTTTTATAAATAAAAGTGTCACTCGACTTGATGTCTTTGTTTTCTGTGCGAAAACTAAAAAACACTTGCTACGCTTTTTCGCTGCATATAATACGAGCGATCTTGTTAATTTATTCACGAGAAAAACAACAGTTACAAAAAGATATTTAAGTGTGAATTAATCACACGAATAAAACAGGAAGTTAAACAGCTTCAAGAAGATTTAAAAAAAGTTTATTTGAAAATAAATGCTTTATGGAAACATATTTACAATAATAGAGAATTTATGAATGAACTTGTTTATAACCATGTAATAAACACTTTTTCATGTCGTGTATTTCACGTTATAAACAAATACATTAGAGAGTACTTATACCTGCTTACAGCTGCATTATACTGTGTTTTATACGTATATTCTGGCTCATAATAAATAGTTCAGGTTTATTGTTTGGCGTTTATAATTATTTGAATTATCATATTTCATGTGTTAAATAAATATAAACTGACAACCAGTTGCGAAGGAATTCCCAGTTTAACTGTTTTAAATCCCAGTTAATAAGATAATAGACGGGCGTTACAATAAAGTGCATGTTTATCTTCGTGGCTGGTGAATAAATGAAGCGCCCCCCTTCACATCTCGTCTCTCAGCCGCTGATAAAGAATTATCATTCGGCGGCGGCGTCCCGGTAAAGACAGTGGAACACTTCCTGCAGAGTAATGGCGTCTCGTTAGGCCCCGCCCCCTCCCCCTTTAGCCCCACCCCCCGGTGATTTACGCCCGGTTTCCGCGGCAGCAGAGGAGTATTGATTGGGAAAGGATATCAATGAGGACGGGCGGCCATAACCGCAGCTCTGGAGGAGGTCGGAATGGATGGCC
>NC_136601.1:1808980-1826480 GCF_910589615.1 Taurulus bubalis | reverse complement strand
CTCCTCCTCCTCCTCCTCTTCCTCCTCTTCCTCCTCCTCTTCCTCCTCCTCTGTGACCGGTGGGAAATTCTTCTGCATTAAAAATAATGTGACACAAAATCCATGGCTTAAAAGAAAAGTAAGCCAGTGGAGAACGTGACGACTCCATCGAGGGGTCGATGCGTTTGAGCTGCTAATCGTTTGACATCACGGAGCGGGTTTTATTTCTTTATGAAGTCTTCTTCTTTGTTGGTAAGTGTGTAAGCGACGCGCTTCACCTGTCAATCAGCGGCGGGGTTTGACCCCCCGCTGGGGATTTGACCTCTACGGATGGAAGTAGATTACGTTGTGCTTCATCGATTGATTTTATTTCTCATAACGCTCATGACTTGCAGTCACCTTTCCGTGTGTGTATCTGTGTGTGTTTTAATTCTGTTGCCGGGTGGTTTGCTGCACGTTCTGCTGCAGCGGCGTGTGAATAATAATAACATAAATAAAGTCTAACGAGGCGTTCAGGGCCACGAGCGGAGAAACCGACAGGAGATGTTCGAACATGAAGCGGTTGTAGGTTCTTCCTGTTTGTGCTCCGCTGCTTCCTGTTAGCTGGAGGTGAGACGGGAATCTGTGTGTGTGTGTGTGTGTGTGTGTGTGTGTGTGTGTGTCAGAATGCTGTGTATGAAAAACAACACATGCTGAGTTCCTGGAGCGCAGAGACGAACAGAACATCCCATAATTATTTCATACTGCTTGAGAGAGAGACTGAAAAAGGGAAGTTTTCTTTTTTGGGGGGTTGAGTAAACCAGTTTTTCTTCTCTCTCTCTCTCTCACACACACACACACACACACACACACACACACACACACACACAACTCGGGTTACTCCTCAGCTGTATTTTTGCAGCGTTGTCATGACGATCAGCAGTATATATGTTTTCGCGATCGAAAAGTCATCCGCGTGACGCAACGGTGCAGCCGTGTGTGTGTGTGTGTGTGTGTGTATGTGTGTGTGTATGTGTGTGTGTGTGTGTGTGTGACATCATGACTTAAAAATGAGGTGGACGTCGGAGTAAAATTCAAAATTCGGTGGAAAAACATCCGAGTCTTCCATTAAAAACAACGGTGGACTTTTCGGCCAATCAGACGCTTGGAAACTCACACACACACACACAAATGATGAGTTCAAGAGGAACACACTCACACACTCACACACACACACACACACACACACACACACACACACACACACACACACACACACACACACACACACACACACACATTTTAAAGCACCACCTGACTTTGTGAATCTCAAAGTGAGGCGGACTAAACCACCCAAACACAAACCAGTTCACCCAGTATGTGCTGCCTGTCACCAGTGGACTAAATAAACACACAGCAGGGATCCACCACCCAGACGAGCTGCAGCCCCCAAGGGATCATGGGAGTTGTAGTGTATGTGGTGCAGTATATGCGGACAGCTTGACAGCATATTGTCGACCAGAGGGAGCGAGCAGCTGCCACCGGATAAACCACAGCAGACGAGGAACAGAGAGGCATGGAAGCAGCCTGGAACAGCCAGGAAACAGCCAGGAAACTCTAGAAACTGTCTAGAAATATCTTAAGAATCGTCTAGAAACAGTCTAGAAACCGTCTAGAAACATCCTAAGAACCGTCTAGAAACCGTTTAGAAAGAGCCTAATAAAAAAAGCCTGAAAGCTGTCTCGAAACAGTCTAGAAACAACCTGGAAACAGAAAGGAAACAGCCTAAAAACAGTCTAGAAACAGCCTGATAAAAAGCCTAAAAGCCGTCAAGAAACAGCAAAGAAACATCCTAAAAAATGCCTAGAAACCGCCTGATAAAGCCGTAAAGAAAAAGTATGGAAAGAGCCTAAAAAAAGCTTGAAAATCACCTGGAACAACCAGGTAAAGCAGTCTAGAAACAGTCTAGAAACAGTCTAGAAAGAGTCTAGAAACAGTCTAGAAACAGTCTAGAAACAGTCTAGAAACCACCAGGTAAGCAGTCTAGAAACCTCCTAAAACAGTCATGAAACCGCTTGAACACAACCTGGAAGCAGTCGGCTCACGAGAGAGACGGCCCTGCAGGCCGAAATTAATAAAAGTTACTTTACAGCCACATTTACACATACTACCTCCAATTTGTCCAATTAAAAATACAAATCTAATTGGTTGCTCCCAGACTGGAGTTCCTATAAACTCCAGGCAGCCTCACAGGCGTTCCGGGGGCGACAAACGTGTTAATGTTAGAAGTGAATTCAGCAGAAGTTATCCTAATTTAAGGAGGTGTGAGAGTTCATGTCTGACTGCAGCAGCACCGCGAACGTCTTTTACCACCAACACTTTACGTGTTTCATGAACCCAACAAAGAAAGACACTTTCAACGTGCAGAATTGATTTTCTACACTTTTCTTTATTCCCTTTGTGTTTTTGCTGGTGAAAGAAAAGCTTCACGCTCAGCTCTCTGGGCCTGAGGCTCCACGAGAACGTGTCCGGGGTCAGAGGTCACCAGGAAATACTCAGGTCCCTAAAAATGACATCATGCTTTAATTCTTTCGCTCCGAAGCAAACCGTTGTGTTGCCGTTGTCCAGACATCTCTTCTCTCAACACACAGGTGGACTTCATGTCCGATAATTCATTTCTCTTTGTTTTTTTCCGGTGATCTGCGATGCGACTCCAGGTCCGTGTCTCAATCCTGCAGAAACGCCCGATATCGCCGTCTTCCTCCTTCCAGTTTCTGCTGCCGAACTGAAGGATTTATTCATCCTCTCTAGACGGAGAAGAATCCTTCGACTTCTAGTCTGACGAAATCCTCCTAAACCCCAGCAGATAAACCCCCAAACAGCCTGGAGCTGGAACACTCAATCAAAAAGAAAACTGGACCATTTCCTTCCTGAAAAGTTGACGTGAGGTTTGATATGTGTTTCGTCACGGTCGAGCGCTTTGTGGCTCAAGGACCCCAAAAACCTCAAGGTCAGACCTCCAGAACACCAAAGATCGACTTAACAAATAAGATGGCCGCTCTCCGGGGAAAAGTTCGTGACCCGTTGACTCCTCTCCGACCTGGAGGTCCCAGTGGTCCCCCAGTGGGCCGGCAGGACCCTGAGCCAACAGACCAGTACGCCCACCAGTAAAGACCTGGAGGTCCCAGTGGTCCCCCAGTGGGCCGGCAGGACCCTGAGCCAACAGACCAGTACGCCCACCAGTAAGAGGTCTGTGTGAGCGAGAGGAGACCGAAGGACCACAGAGACCAGACAAAACTGGATGTATTGATTTTTGTGTTGTTCATTCTTTCCGGGATGTAAACAGGAAGTCTGACGTTCACACGTATTTACTGTCCGCCATTTTGTTTATTTTATACGTCCGAATTCTGAGTGTGTACATTTTTTTTTTACTCTACGTAGACTCAAATATTTCTACAATAGAACTAAACCAAGTGTTGTAGTACCTCCATCACCTCTTACTGCTACTACCTCTGCTAATACTACTACTGTCACTACTACCTCAACTGATAGTACTACTTCTACTACTACTAGCCCACGACAGCCATAACAATGGCTACTACTTCTAATACTGCAGTTTTACTGCGAGGCTACTACTATTACTGCCATTTCCACTCAATACTGGCATTACTACTTAAACTGCAAGTACTGCCACTGGCTAGTAGTACTAGTGTCTGTTACTACTTGCCAACTACAGCCACCACAACTACTATTAGGGCAATACTTCTACTTCTACTGCTGCTACTGTCACCACTACTACAACCACTACTACTACTACTACTACTACTACCACTACCACTACTACTACTACTACTACTACCACTACCACTACTACTACTACTACTACTACCACTACCACTACTACTACTACTACTACTACCACTACCACTACTACTACTACTACTACTACTAATACTACTACTACTACTACTACTACCACTACTACTACTACTAGGCTGCTACTACTACTACTACTACTAATACTAGGCTACTACTACTACTACTACTACCACCACTACCACTACCACTACTACTACTACTACTACTACTAGGCTGCTACTACTACTACTACTACTACTACTACTACTAGGCTGCTACTACTACTACTACTACTACTACTACTAATACTAGGCTACTACTACTACTAGGCTGCTACTACTACTACTACTAGGCTGCTACTACTACTACTACTACTACTACTACTACTACCACTACTACTACTACTACTACTACTACTACTACTACTACTACTACTACTAGGCTGCTACTACTACTACTACTACTACTACTACTACTACTACTACTACTAGGCTATTACTACTACCATTACTAGTTTACTACTACGACTACTAGGATACTACTACTACTACTACTACTACTACGCTTCTACTACTAGTTTACTACTACTAGGATACTACTACTACCACTACTACTACTACTACTACTACTACTATTACTACTTCTAGTAGGCTACTACTACTAGGATAATACTACTACTACTACAGCTACTACCACCACCATTACTACCATTTATATTTAAACTGCCATTATTACTATTGGGGTACTACTTCCTGTACTAGTAGTACGAGGCCTGTAGTACCACTAATACATTTATAATAAACGCTGACTCAGCTACAAGGATACGTTGATTGTTATTTAACCAAAACATTAAGTTTGAATGAAATAGTAACATATGTATCCTTTCTACTTTGTTGTTGTTTAAGTGATAAATTAATTAGTTATAATCTGAGCAGATGGTTCTGTCAGATTTGTAGTTTTTCGTTCATGTAGAAGTCGACGTAGAAGCATCGCAATAAAAGAAAAAGATCAAAACAAGCGGCTTCAACAGTGTAGACGATTATTTGAAATATTAACAACCTTTCGTCTGTGACCTCTGACCCCGAGTAAGCGGCCGCATCGTCTGCCTAAAGGTCACAGCGTCACTAAGTGGCAGTAATGGCTCCTCTCAGCACTTCCATCTCATTCATAAGAAACGTCTTCCTCTCCAGCTTTATGGTTCATTTAGCGCTCACGCCCGCCTGAGCAGTAAATTCTTAATATGTACAACATGATTAAATTATTGCTCCACATCCAAGCCGAGATAGACGCTAACGATTTTAATTAATCTTTTACATTCCGTGAAATATGTTTTCTTTTGCATTCACTCCATCATGGAAACATCCTTCCCTTAAAGGGCCAGTCCGGTGTTTTTTTGTTTGTACAAGTTTTTAGCGATTTAAGTGCAAATCATGGAAACGTTTTTTTAACTGCATATTTTCTGGGTTTTGGGAAGTATTTTTCTTTTGTTCCAGTAAACTGTTGACTTACATTCATTATCAGTACTTCTACTACCACAGTTGCATGTACATTTATATTACTACTCCTGAAAGTACTACTAATACTACTGTATTAATACAACAACCAATGCTCCTACAACTACTACATCTGCTACAAACCATGCTAGTTTCTGCCTCTAATACTACTAATGATACCTCTATAAGTACTATATTGTACGAGTACTCCCAGTTGAACAAAGTGGGAGCAACATGAGAATAAATAAAGTATTTTCTTTATATTCTGACAGCAGCTACACACTCCGTCAGTACTTCTACTACCACAGTTGCATGTACATGTATATTACCAGTGCTAAAAATACTACTAATACTACTGTATTAATACAACAACCAATGCTCCTACACTACAACTACTACTCCACTAGTATTGGCCTCTAATACTACTAATGATACCTCTATAAGTACTACATTGTACTAGTACTGCCAGTTGACAAAGTGTGAGCAACATGAGAATAAATAAAGTATTTTCTTTATATTCTGTCAGCAGCTACACACTCCGTCAGTACCTGTAAGTACTGTAGTACTACTGGCAGTACACGTCAGTCAGCGGCGGCTCAGATCATCCGTCGGCATGATTCACTGTATTTAAGCGATCAGATGTCGAGCAGCAGCAGATTTATCTCTCACTTATCGGCCTGACGAATGTTTCTGCGGCAGCATTGCTATTCCGATCAGGCGGCGGCGTTTTAATGAAGCGTCTGACTGCCGACGGTTCAGCGTCCGGCTTTATTCCACCGAATTAAAGGAGAACGCGGTCATTTGAATAACGGCCCGGGGCTTGCCTGCAAACCATTTCATTTCAATATCTCTCCGTGCCACTTTAACCTTTTGCTGCTGCGACTCACAAACTGAAGGCAAATTAAAATGTTGCAGAGCGTCACCTGGAAACTTCAATAATTACAAACAGGAGAGGAAAGTGAGCGCTTTCTTTTTTTATCGCTGTTTCTTTAAGGAACAGGCCGCTGTTTCTTAAAGGAACAGGCTGCTGTTTCTTTAAGGAACAGGCCGCTGTTTCTTAAAGGAACAGGCTGCTGTTTCTTTAAGGAACAGGCCGCTGTTTCTTAAAGGAACAGGCTGCTGTTTCTTAAAGGAACAGGCCGTTGTTTCTTAAAGGAACAGGCTGCTGTTTCTTAAAGGAACAGGCCGTTGTTTCTTAAAGGAACAGGCTGCTGTTTCTTAAAGGAACAGGCCGTTGTTTCTTAATGGAACAGGCTGCTGTTTCTTAAAGGAACAGGCTGCTGTTTCTTAAAGGAACAGGCTGCTGTTTCTTAAAGGAACAGGCCGCTGTTTCTTAAAGGAACAGGCCGCTGTTTCTTAAAGGAACAGGCCGTTGTTTCTTAAAGAAACAGCGGCCAGTTGTTTCTTAAAGAAACAGCGGCCAGTTGTTTCTTAAAGGAACAGGCCGCTATATATATATATATATATTTATATATTGTATTCGTCCAGCGGTCCGTGCAGATTCTTTCAAACGTTGCAATTATTAATTTTCTTTGAGCATCGTTTGCTTTTCTTGTGTGTGTTTTTTTTTTAATAACTGACGTATTATTAGAGATGAAGGGAGTTGAAGTACAAGCTGTGGTGGTACTAATATTGTTTGAATATAGAGGAAGTGCATTGAATCTACACACACACACACACACACACACACACACACACACACACACACACACACACACACACACACAGACTCTCTCACACACACATTGCTGATTGGTTGCTGATAAAGAGGAGGAATAATGATGCAAGCATTACAAAGTAAATGTAATTTACTTTCCTTTGAAGTCGGCGTCAACACCGAACCACGTTGTACGATGCGGCCAAATTAAACACACACACACACACACACACACACATCTATATCCAAAAGAACGGGTAAAGAAGAAGCTACACCTAATTGGCACAAACAGCTCGTGGAAAACAAGTTTCCCGTGTTTTCCCGCTGAAGCCGCTCTGCAGATTTAAAGCTCGCCGCTCGCCTCCATCTGTTTGGCGAGCGGCTGCTCGGCTGCGCTGGGACCAGCGGTCAGCAGCAAGGTGAAGCCAGCCGCACCATCTGGCCTGACCTTGGAGCGCCGCTCGGACCAGTGAGGGGTGCTTTTGGGTACATCTGAGGAACCCCCCCCCCCCATCCTGTTGGAGTAACACGTTCTGTTTCATCAGGTTTTAAAGTGTTTGTCTCCGATACGAAGCTGCTTCTGTCCCGTCGTTCACCGAGAGCTCGTTTCAAACGACTCAAGCGCTGCAGCTTCTTCTTCTTCTCTCTTCTACGCCCCAGAATAAACCTTCTGTTCCTCCCTCGGTATTTATTCAGCGACCGGTCGACTTCACGTTAAAGAGAGACGACTGCAACGCAAACTAAACGCCAAAAACACGAAAGATCTTTGAGAAAAAGAAGGAAAAGTACAAACATACCATTACTACTATACTCTCTTTTACTAGTACTATCAGTTGAACAAAGTGAGTGAAACGTAGTAATAAACATAGTACTTCAACAGCTACACACTCCATCAGTACTTCTACTACCATAGTAGTCTAAATCAATACTGCTAAAACTACTACGATACTACTGTATTACTACCACAACTACAACCATTAATGCTACTAACACTTCAAGTACTTCTGGCTCTAATACTACTAATGTCACTTCAACAACTACGATCATATTGTCTATTACTTCAAGTTGAACAAAGTTTGAGTACTTCAGTACTTCCACTAGCATAGTAGTATGTACATAAACTACTACTGCTGCTGTATTAGTACCACAAGTACTGCTGTCAGTTGAGCAGAGTGAGAGCAACGTAGTAATAAACATAGTACTGCTACAAACTCCATCAGTACTTCTAATACCATAGTTTTGTGTACATTTAAATTACTATTGCTAAAACTACTAATTATATATTACTACCACAACTACTGCTCCTACTACAGCTACTAGTATTTCTGCCTCTAATACTACGAATGATACTTCAACAACTACTATTACTATTGTCTATTATTGTCTACTAGTAGTTCCAGATCTACTTTCATAGTAGTATGTGCATGAATCACTACTGCTAAAAATACTACTGCTAGTACTGTAGTACTCCCACAAGTACTGCTTCCACAACTATTACTGCTGTTATTGTTTCTGCCTCTTAATACTCTTTACTACTTTCTACGAGGAGTACTAGTGAAGTGAGCATGAAGATAGTATTCTAGAGGTCAGAGGTCAGGTGATGAAACAGACTTTAACTCAACAGTTGATGAAAACTAGAGGAAACATGAGAAGAACTTCTTCCTCTGAGCCGTTGAGCTCCATTAAAAACTCCTCATGCACTTCATTCTGATCCCACGCACAAATACCAGAGCACCAAGCGTGGATCCATCCGCCGCTGAAAATAGTCCCCAACAAATACACTATAAAAACTACAACAAGCAGCTGTTCTAGGAAATGACTGATAAGATGTACGGCTTCAGTTGGCTGCTAGAAGGCATTCTTACATATATATATATATTTTTTTTTTTTTTAATATGTTTTTACTTCCTGTCCACCTTCGGCTGAACCCTCAACGGGACGATTTCCTCCCAAAGGTAAAGCAGAACGCATCAATGCAGAGAATGAAATCTGACCTCAGCTCAGCTGTTAACCGCACGTCAAACAATACAGTCAATCTGAATTTATATCTCTATTTATTTATTTATATAATTCCCCCGCCCAGGAGAGAGAGAGCGAGAGAGAGAGAGAGAGAGAGAGAACAGACTGATGTCAGCATCCATCTTTTCATATTTCCAGCCAGCTGTAAGTGGATTACTGATGAAATCATTCACAGCTAATGGCATCCAGACGGCCGAGAGACACCGAGACACGGAGAGAGAGAGAGAGAGAGAGAGAGAGAGAGAGAGAGAGACACCTGGTGATAACATGCTTCTTGGCGTCAAGTGGCATTGAGGTCCGATCCCTCGGCCGATATCCGGACGCTTCTCTCAACGGGAATGAACTCGTTCACGACGATTTCGATTCGCCCGTCGCCATTTTGGATTACGGCCGTCGCCATGTTGGTTTTTTGCAACCAGCAGGAAGCTTCTCGATCCATGTTTATACACATGTAAACATATAAGAAGGTATTGTATGTGCGTCATCCTAAATATGCAGAGTGAAACACACACTGTGCTGCGTTCACTGAACACCTCGTGGTGTTGAGCAACACATCGGAAGTTTACACTCGGAAAATAATAGAAAATAAACAGAGTCTGTTGTTGATTTGTCACGAAAGGAAAACAAGGAGAGGAGACAAGGAGAGAAGGACAAGACACAAGGGGAGGAGATGAGAGAAGAAGGAGACATTGAGAGTAGACAAAGAGAAGAGGAGATGGGGAGAGGAGAGGAAACAAGGAGAGGAGACAAGGAGAGAAGAACAAGACACAAGGGGAGGAAATGAGAGAAGAAGGAGACACCGAGAGTAGACAAAGAGAAGAGGAGAGGAAACAAGGAGAAGAAACAAGGAGAGGAGACAAAGTAAACAACAAACAACCGCGAGGGTCAAACAGTCGGCGTTGAAACAAGGCATCATGGGAAATGAAGGCTGTGCTTCTGTTTACACACTGCAGGGGCTTCACTTCCTGTTCCCCCCTCACCGAGTCAACCGATCACCTGATCCTGCAGGTCCTCGCTCCCCGGATTCTCTTTTCTCCCGCGATCCGCCGGCGCCCCTAAACGCCTCATCAACATGTTTAATCAAATTAGCAGGCAGCCAAAAAAAGTGACGCTTTTCATTAATTATACAGGATAATTCTAATTGCAAATTCAAATGTATTCCCTCCGAACAGAAGGTGTTCAGTAATATTTCAGAGCATTTGCATATTAAATGGGGGTCGCGCTGCATTATGGATGCTAATGTATGCGCATTGTCTTTATTTTTAACTCGCGGGCCATATGCGCTGCCGGGCGGAGCAGGTGAGCAAAGCCGGGGTTTCACTCGTGAAGTGGGGCGTCGATCTGTGGTCGGCTCTCCACTTCCTGTCCTCGGCTTTGATTCGGTCTGTGGAGGTGAGGAGTCGCGGCTTCCTGTGTTTGTGTTTTTATTTATTTATTTGTTGTTGTTTTCACGGCTCTTTTGGCGCCAGCAGCCACCGTGACACTGCACCGTCAGCGCAAACAGAGGGCAGGGGCGTCACGCAGAGAGAACCGAGCGCACCTCGACCGGCGCCACCTGCACACACACACACACACACACACACACACACACACACACACACACACACACACACTGCTAACACACACCACCAGTGCTGAAGTCAGTCTGTATGGAAGCCAAATACATGAAATGTGAGGAATTAGAAAAAAAATTAAAGTGAAAATTATTTTGAAGTCACAGTTCCATATTTCAAGTATTTTTTTTAACCCATGTCCAAATTGTAAGTAACATTCTGAGATATTAAGTGAAATGCATGACTTTTTCAGTCAGAACTATGAGATAGTAACTAAGAATATACGAGTAAAAAATATATATGAGATTTGTATTTTTCAAGTCACTTTTTTGGGGAATTAAATCCAGATTTTAAATTTAAAAGAAGTCTAACTTTTGACAAAGATATGAAGTCAAATATCTTTAAAGTCAGAATAAAGGAGGAGGAGGATGGAGGAGGAGGAAGAGGAGGAGGAAGAGGAGGAAGAAGAGGACGAGGAGGAAGAGGACGAGGAGGAGGAGGAGGAGGAGGAAGAGGAGGAGGACGAGGAGGAGGAAGAGGACGAGGAGGAAGAGGACGAGGAGGAAGAGGAGGAGGAGGAGGAAGAAGAGGAGCAGGAGAGATGAGGAGGAGTAGGAGGAGGACGAGGAGGAGGAGGAGGAGGAGGAAGAGGACGAGGAGGAAGAGGACGAGGAGGAAGGTGCACTGGAGGGGGAAAGACTACAAAGCAGATTTGTAGTCTTTGAGATCATAGTGTCATAAAACCTGTCGGACATTTTTTCCGCTTTTAGACGATGGAGGTTGTTTTGACCGTCTCCTGCATGGAGGAGATGAGCAGCTCTTCTCGAGCAGCGTTTACCGTTAGAACCAGAGCTCCTGTTTGAAGAGTAAACTGAGGGAGACTGAGCGCTGCAGCACTTCTTCAGCTCTCAGAACACACCGGAGGCTGAGACCCTGAACGCACCACGAACAGTGAAGAAAATATAAAAAATAACTCCACAGTTGCCGAAAACTCTCGTCCAACCAAATTTTAATTAAAAAGCAGCCGAGTGTGAGCGAGCGCCGTGACACGTCAGAGGACCGAGTCACTTTAATGAACTTAGATCACAGCGCCGCCTCCTCCTCAGAGACGCCGTTTAGTAGGCCCACACACACACACACACACACACACACACCTTCGTCCAAACCCGTCTCACACACACACAGCTGAGCTTCATGAAGTGAACCTGCAGTTCGATAACAAGAAATAAACTCTATGATTTAGTTTTGAGTTTTTTTTTACTGGAAAAAAAAGTATTAAAAATGTAAAAAATCCGATATTGTATTATTTGTTTTATTGAATGACGTGTGTTCATTTAATCTTGCGTTATAAACTACAAGCAGCGTGTTTATTTCATTTATTTATGTATGCACAGTCCTCCTTACAGGTGATGTTAGGTTAATGAACAACCAATAAAGACAGACAGTAAACAAAAGGTAAATCATGTGTGTGTGTGTGTGTGTGTGTGTGTGTGTGTGTGTGTGTGTGTGTGTGTGTGTGTGCCTAACAGGTCAATCTGCTGCTCGTATGGATCATGTGACTTCTTCTGAATGATGACTTCCAGTTTGAGAGATTAGCTGAGCAGCAGCAACATTGAGCTTCACGGTGAGATCCAATAAGAGGCTGCAGCTCATTAACCCTTTCATCTCTGTTTACACCCGTCAGCACCGCCCCGCTCAAGGAAATCCCATAATTCATTGTTGCCGTTACTGCAGCCAATAAAATCAGTCGATGAAGCGAAGCTGAAATAAAAACACTGATTACTGGACCAGACACGGTTTGTGTTTTGGCATTTTAGTAGCGCGACTTTATAGATGATTATGTCTAAACTGAGATATATTATTATAATAATAATAATAATAAATCAATGCTGAAGTGTCTTAAAAACTGCATTCTCTCTCCTGACCACCAGAGGGCGACTCCTCTGGTTGTATAGAAGTCAATATAAATGACTCTACTTCTCTCTTGATTTATTCAAACAGACCATAAAGCAGGGTATATTTTAGGGCGGGGCTACAAGGTGATTGACAGGTCTCTACTATGGCATTTGTCAGTGCTTTTGTCTTATAACTTTAACCCTTTCACGGGAAGTTTTCATAAGGAAAACCAAGATGGCGTCGTCCAAAAACAACAAAAGACGGCAACAAACAAAATCAAAGATGGTATATATATATATATATATATATATATATATATATATATATATATATATATATATATATATATATATATATATATATACGTATATATATATATATATATATATATATATATATATATATATATATATATATATATACGTATATAAATCGGTGCTTTTTTTCCCAAAAGACACTTTTCATGCCCAGATTGTTGACGTCTTCTCCTCTAAACTGTCCGTGTCACTCGTGGCGTTTGGTGTGTTTACAGACCGTAACTGAGAGAGAAGCCAACACTTGAAACAAACAGTTGAGTGGAGGTCAGGAGGTCGGGAGGAGGGAGGAGGGATGAGGGGAGGAGGGAGGAGGGGAGGAGGGGAGGAGGGAGGAGGTAGGAGGGAGAAGGGGAGGAGGGGATGAGGGGAGGAGAGAGGAGGGGAGGAGGGGAGGAAGGAGGAGGTAGGAGGGAGAAGGGGAGGAGGGGAGGAGGGGAGGAGGGAGGAGGTAGGAGGGAGAAGGGGAGGAGGTGAGGAGGGGAAGAGGAGGGGAGGAGGGGAGGAGGGGAAGAGGGGAGGAGGGGAGGAGGGGAGGATGGGAGGATGGGAGGAGGGGAGGAAGGAGGAGGTAGGAGGGAGAAGGGGAGGAGGTGAGGAGGGGAAGAGGAGGGGAGGAGGGGAGGAGGGGAAGAGGGGAGGAGGGGAGGAGGGAGGAGGGGAGGAGGGGGCTGTGGGATTGGACGGGCAGTGCAACATCTGCACTCAGCTGGAGGAGAAGGTTTCCCAAGAGAAACTCCCATCGTCCACTTCCTCTCTCTCTCTCTCCTCCACCCACGACTCCATCTCTCTCTCTCTCTCTCTCTCTCTCCCTCTCTCTCTCTCTCTCTCTCTCTAAATAGAAAACACATGTCGCTCGCTCGGCGACCGGAAGCTGCACATCACGGATCATAAAGCTGAAACCTCCGAGGATCAATTCCACGTCATCAGAGTTCAGCGCTGCAGGTTCATGTTTCTACGCCTCAACAACAAAGCTCGCTTTACCACAATGCTGCTCAACAAGGTGCTAAGCTAGGCTAGGCTAGGCTACGCTAACCAGCTGACTTGTATTTCCTGACATTTGTTCATAGATATCCCCATGAAACTTCACCACTTCATCACTGACATTAAGAGGAGGTTTTATTGTGTTACAAGTTTTATGAAATGTTAAGTTTAAAATATGCAAATGAGGCATTAAGAAGAAAGACGCAAACAGACAAAATAAATGTTTTCTTTCCACGAGTCTGAAACAAGACGCGTTGTGGAATCAAACCAGAATGTAAAAAATGCACCAGGGTGACTGTGGCTCAGTGGTTAGCATGCCCGTCGTTCAACCCCGTTGCTCCGCGTTGCTGTGTCTGCGGTGTACAGAGCAAACATGGAAGGTGCTTTGGATGAAAGCTAAATGAAATGTAGTGTATTGAAGGAGAACCTCCACAGAAACCAGTCAGACGCAGAGTCAACGGAGGGAAAGTCTCTGAAAGAGAAACCGGACTGAAGGACCGGTCGGGACGTCCCGGGGGAGTTCTGGGTCGACAAATGTTGTGCAGTGATTTGTGAGGCTTGTGAACGCAGCTCCACTCCGAGAGTTGTTCATGACGGAGGAGAAGAAGAAGTGATGGAGGAGGAGACAGAGAGCTACTGTACACAAGGACTGTGTGTGTAGACAGAGCAGATTCTAAAGAGAAAAGTACGTAGAGGAGGAGGAGAAGACAGGAGATAAAAGAAGAGGAGAAGAGACTCGCAGGAGTTCTGATCCATTTAACTAAAATGTATTTGAGTCTCTTTCGTCTCCAGAGTTCAGACTTTGTTCTTCAGCTCGTTACAGATTGAACAAGTTAAAGTGAGGCTGCAGACAGACGGGTGAGAGACAGACGGGTGAGAGACAGACAGGAAGGTGGAAGGGAGACAGACTCAGGTGAGAGACAAACAGGTGAGAGACAGACGGGTGAGAGACAGACGGGTGAGAGAGAGACGGGTGAGAGACAGACGGGTGAGAGACAGACGGGTGAGAGACAGACAGGTGAGAGACAGACGGGTGAGAGACAGACAGGTGAGAGACAGACAGGTGAGAGACAGACGGGTGAGAGACAGACAGGTGAGAGACAGACAGGTAGAGAGAGACAGACAGGAAGGTGGAAGGGAGACAGACTCAGGTGAGTGACAAACAGGTAGAGAGACAGAGAGGTAGGGAGACAAACAGGTGAGAGACAGACAGGTGAGAGAGAGACAGGTGAGAGACAAATAGGTAGAGAGACAGACAGGTGAGAGACAGACAGGCGAGAGAGAGACGGGTGAGAGACAAATAGGTGAGAGACAGACAGGTGAGAGACAGACAGGAAGGTGGAAGGGAGACAGACTCAGGTGAGTGACAGACGGCTGGGAGAGATAAAGACAGACGAAAGAAAAACAGACAGACAGGAAAGAAACAGACAGACAGGTGATCCGTCCCCAGTTGGCGAAAAACACTTAATTAGCATCAACAGACAGGAATCAAACACTGTGTGTGTGTGTGTGTGTGTGTGTGTGTGTGTGTGTGTGTGTGTGTGTGTGTGTGTGTGTGTGTGTGTGTGACTGACAGGTGCAGAGACTAACAGTGTGAGTGCATTAATTAATGACTGACGGCTAAACAGCCACAGCAGTAATAACAGTTAAGCCTGCCGGCGCTCGGGGGGCCACACCGACACCGATCGATGGATCAATGCTTGTACTCTCTCTCTCTCACACACACACACACACACACACACACACACACACCGTCGCTCTCACTTCCTACATGCACACCTTCACACACACCTGCTCTCAGAACTAGGTGGCCCGGCGCCCCCGGCTCGGCTCGGCTCGATTCTTAGCGGACACGGAGCCTCCAGAGGAGCCGGCACTCACTTTGTCTCCTTCACTCGCTCACATTTGTTTTGTGTTTCTTCTCTCTTTTTTTCCCAGCATGCATAGCGAGGCCTCCTAATTAAAGGGTTGCGGCGGCGGCGGCTCGGGGTTTCCTGATTGGAGCGTCAGGTCTGGTTTTGACAGGTCGGATTAGCGATCTGCGATTAGGGAGACGGTCCACGTACGACACGCTAAGCCCGCTGCAGAGCCGTGCATGCTGGGAACGCCGTGCATGCTGGGAGAGGAATGGACACTCCACGTCCACACACACAGCACCGTCATCTACGTCGTTATTCTTTGTTTCAATAAAGATTTGTACATAAAGAACATGGATGTTTATTTTAAAGCTAATCTGTATTAACGGTTTATGTTGTTTACTGCAGTACAACGTATACTTGTGTGTTGTATTATTATATGTTATATATTGTTGTGACCTGAACAGCGACTACAGATGTAAAGTCGCATCATTGTATTTTTATGTTTAATGTTCATTAACGCGCTAAAATATAAATACACATAAATAAATATAATAAAAACAATAAACAATTGACTTTTTGAGATGGAAACCCCCAAATAGTTTGCAGGATCGTCGCTTTGTTCTTTGAGTTCTAATTAATTTGAAAGTAAAATAATATACGAAGAACTTTGAAGCGGTTTGAATTGTGTTTTTATTTTTATTTTTGTGTCTGATTAATATTCTAATCTTTGTTTTCACAGATTTTGCAGGAGAACGAAAACAAATCGATGTTTGAATCCTTTTGTGAATCATAAATATTGTATTTTTTATTGTTTTTGTGTCTTTTCTCTCTTTACTTTAAATCACAAAAGCGATGAACTTCACGTCAGACACAAGATGATCCACCTTTTCTTCTTCTGCATGATTGAGGATCATTCTGCATTTTATTGATTTTAAATCGTTCCCGTCTCAAACAACCAAAGTAGCGACGTCTTGGCTTTGTGAGAATCCAGAATCAAGAGCATAACTTTGATTTAATTGCGTTGCATTAAAGGGTTAGCGCCGTCCAGCAGCAGGACGCTGAGCCGTAAAGAGCAGCTCGTGTGTCCCATCCGGCTTCCCGTAGCTCCAGCTGTGAGGCGCCTTTAGTGGCCAGCTGCTGGACGCCGGCACGCTTTATCGAGGAGAGGAAGAGGAGAGGAAGACGAGGTGACCGGGGTTAACGAAGACGAGTTCAAACAATAGAAAGAAGGAAGAAGGGAAGGATGGAGGAGGAGGAAGAGGAGGAGGAGGAGGAGGAGGAGGAGGAGGAGGAGGAGGAGGAGGGTTTATGGGGGAGTTTTGGCAGAGCGGAGTCTTCGCTCGGCTGGCGGCGGCGGCGTGAAGCGGACTCAGGGGCGTCCTTACTGAGCCGCCGTTAGGCGTTAAATGAACACCTGGCCACCGAGTCTCAGGCCGGGATGCTGGGTAGTGATGAAGATGAGGAGGAGGAGGAGGAGGAGGAGGAGGAGGAGGAGGAGAAGGAGGTTTTAGTTTGATCAGCTACACAGGAGGCTCCTGATGGCCAATGCTGGAATCTGGATAAACTAATAGAGGCTGACGGGTCAGTGTGTGTGTGTGTGTGTGTGTGTGTGTGTCCTCATTTCTGTCTCTCGTCTCTCCACATTCACTCATGTTTTATTTCCAGCTGATGAATGAATGAATTAAACGTGTTTGAGGTGCAGTTGAAACTCCTGAACTCTGGCCACGCCCATATCAACATATAGCCACGCCCATATCAGCCTCAGGCCACGCCCCCTCGGGGCTCCCATCACGGCTCAAGGTTCCCAGTCACAACGTGAACACTTCATAAAGCTCCGGAGCCACAAAGTCACTTCAACATTTTGTTATTTAATGAGTTAAACTCATCGCCAACAGCGACGGAAACCAAA
>NC_136601.1:1778980-1803980 GCF_910589615.1 Taurulus bubalis | reverse complement strand
GGGAGGAGAGGAAGGGGGAGAGGAGGGGAGGAAGAGGAGTGGGGAGAGGAAGGGAGGAAGAGGAGTGGGGAGAGGAAGGGAGGAGGGGCGAGGGGGAGGAAGAGGAGAAGGAGAAGAAGTGAGGGTTCTGGGTAAATCCTGTCTTAAAATTACGCCGAAAAAAACAAATAATACATATCATGGTTGTGTAGTTTCAGTGTGACCTGGCGTGTGTGTGTGTGTGTGTGTGTGTGTGTGTGTGTGTGTGTGTGTGTGTGGGTCAAATCAGGGCCGTCCGTCGGCTATTAGCCGTCACGTTATCTCCCGTTAGTCGTCTCATCTCCAACTCAAAGAGAATAAATAAAGAAGACTTTATTCCTCAGAAACATGTGTGTGTGTGTGTGTGTGTGTGTGTGTGTGTGTGTGTGTGTGTGTGTGTGTGTGTGTGTGTGTGTGTGTGTGTGTGTGTAAGAAAAGGAGGGGGCGGGGTCGCAATGAAGGAAGAAAAAAAACGCAGAAGAAGAAAATCTCCAATTCATTGAGATCAAGTCAATAACACTGTAATATTTATGAAGGCTGGAAGCCAGGCCGCCCTAAAACCCAAACTCCAGCAATCCTGAATTATAAATTGGTATTGATTTGTGTTGTGGGTGAGTGAGCTGCAGTGTGCGTGTGTGTGTGTGTGTGTGTGTGTGTGTGTGTGTGTGTGTGTGTGTGTGTGTGTGTGTGTGTGTGTGTGTGTGTGCAGCAGCAGGATGCAGCTCAGCTGCTCGATTGTTTTCACGCTTTCACAGAGAGAAAAAAATGTGAAGCTGGTTGTTTGGCAACAGTTTGTAACGCTGGAAAAACTCTCAGAGAAGGTGAGTGTGTGTGTGTGTGTGTGTGTGTGTGTGTGTGCACGTACATGTGTGTGTATGCGCCACATACTGTATGTACCTGTGTGTAGATGTGTTAATGGGATTTCAGTCGGAGCAAAATCCTCCTAATGCTGGTTTTCAGTTCCTGGAGCTTCTTCACGCTGCAGCTGAGCGCACACACACACACACACACACACACACACACACACACAAAAAAACACACACAGTCTTTTATACTTTTACGTTTTTCTTTTCGGCCTCCAGACATCATCCTCGGCTCTGATGTGACGTATCTAGAAAACACCGCTGACCAACAGAATGTGTTTTTATAGCGATAAATAAGAATAATGACGCTGGCTCCTCCCCTGGCGTTCCCACACACACACACACACACACACACACACACACACACACACACACACACTCTGCTGGCCCCGGCTGTGTTGAGCCTCGGAGGTGAAGCTGATGGACGCCCGCCGCGGTGCGAAGGGATTACACCGCTCAGTACGGCAGAAACACACTCAGTCATGCTCCAGAGCTGTGTGTGTGTGTGTGTGTGTGTGTGTGTGTGTGTGTGTGTGTGTGTGTGTGTGTGTGTGTGTGTGTGTGTGTGTGTGTGTGATTCAGTGTGTTTGATTAAACAGCATCTTAAACCATCTTTAAAGATGTTTTTACACCTGAAGGTCTGAACCACCTTCAGCGTTTGATCGTTTAGTTTTGGTTTCATATTCGCTACAAATCCAGAGCAATAAAGAAACACCTGATACACCTGATACACTACCTTTCTTCATCACCTACTTTATGTCTTCATCACCTACTTCCTGTCTCAGTCATCTACTTCCTGTCGTCATCACCTACTTCCTGTCGTCATCACCTACTTCCTGTAGTCATCACCTACTTCCCTTCACTTTCACATACTTCCTGTAGTCATCACCTACTTCCTGTCTTCATTATCTACTTCCTGTAGTCATCACCTACTTCCTGTCTTCATTATCTACTTCCTGTAGTCATCACCTACTTCCTGTCTTCATCACCTACTTCCTGTCTTCATCACCTACTTCCTGTCATCATCACCTACTTCCCTTCACTTTCACATACTTCCTGTAGTCATCACATACTTCCTGTCTTCATTATCTACTTCCTGTAGTCATCACCTACTTCCTGTCTTCATTATCTACTTCCTGTAGTCATCACCTACTTCCTGTCTTCATCACCTACTTCCTGTCTTCATCACCTACTTCCTGTAGTCATCACCTACTTCCTGTCGTCATCACCTACTTCCTGTCGTCATCACCTACTTTATGTCTTCATCACCTACTTCCTGTCTTCATTATCTACTTCCTGTAGTCATCACCTACTTCCTGTCTTCATTATATACTTCCTGTAGTCATCACCTACTTCCTGTCTTCATTATCTACTTCCTGTAGTCATCACCTACTTCCTGTCTTCATTATCTACTTCCTGTAGTCATCACCTACTTCCTGTCTTCATTATCTACTTCCTGTAGTCATCACCTACTTCCTGTCTTCATCACCTACTTCCTGTCGTCTCGTTTTCTTTTCCAGAGCTATCAACCATTACGTTTCACAAGACAGAATAAGGTCTGGTCAGACAGACGGGTAGTCAGACAGACGGGTAGACAGACAGACGGGTAGGCAGACAGACGGGTAGTCAGACAGACGGGTAGACAGACAGACGGGTAGTCAGACAGACGGGTAGACAGACAGACGGGTAGGCAGACAGACGGGTAGGCAGACAGACGGGTGTTTTGGTCGTTATGTAACCTGAACCGTCGTCTCTCCTCCCTTAGCGACCTCCTCTCCTCCTCCCCCATATCACATCCCCCATCTTTATATAGAAATCAATACCCTCTTAATCTGCCCTCCTCTCTCTCTCTCTCTCTCTCTCTCTCTCTCTCTCTCTCTCTCTCTCTTCTCTCTCTTCCTCCCCCCCCCCCCCCCTCCTCCCCTTCAACCTGTCTCATTCTCACCCCCATCACCCGTCTCTCCATCTCTCTTCCTGCTGTCGTTGTGTCTGGACTCGCCCGCCTCACATTTCATTCTTCACACCGCAGACAGGGACACACACACACACACACACACACATATACACAAAGACACACACACATACACACAAATATACACAAAGACACACACACACACATACACAAATATACACACAGACACACACATACACACACATATACACAAAGACACAGGCTGATATAACTTGTGTATTTGTCCTTTGAAAAAAAAAAGTCTCCAATTTAAGACGAGCAGCTGAATAAGCTCCTCCCTCTCGTCTCTGGCGGCCATATTGAAACTGTACCAACTGTTCAAGCTGCTGCCGCTTTAATTCACCAGTGAGATACGAATAAAAAGAACAGAATATCCAGATTAACGTAAACAAAAACAACAAAGAGAGTTCAGACGATCAGCTTCCAACATGGCGGCCGATCGTCAGTGATCATCACCTGCTTCTCCGACAGGAAGTAGCAGAGGAGCCAAACTAACGTCTGCTAACACACTAACGCACACACACACACACACTCTGCTGGCCCCGGCTGTGTTGAGCCTCGGAGGTGAAGCTGATGGACGCCCGCCGCGGTGCGAAGGGATTACACCGCTCAGTACGGCAGAAACACACTCAGTCATGCTCCAGAGCTGTGTGTGTGTGTGTGTGTGTGTGTGTGTGTGTGTGTGTGTGTGTGTGTGTGTGTGTGTGTGTGTGTGTGTGTGTGTGTGTGTGATTCAGTGTGTTTGATTAAACAGCATCTTAAACCATCTTTAAAGATGTTTTTACACCTGAAGGTCTGAACCACCTTCAGCGTTTGATCGTTTAGTTTTGGTTTCATATTCGCTACAAATCCAGAGCAATAAAGAAACACCTGATACACCTGATACACTACCTTTCTTCATCACCTACTTTATGTCTTCATCACCTACTTCCTGTCTCAGTCAACTACTTCCTGTCGTCATCACCTACTTCCTGTCGTCATCACCTACTTCCTGTAGTCATCACCTACTTCCCTTCACTTTCACATACTTCCTGTAGTCATCACCTACTTCCTGTCTTCATTATCTACTTCCTGTAGTCATCACCTACTTCCTGTCTTCATTATCTACTTCCTGTAGTCATCACCTACTTCCTGTCTTCATCACCTACTTCCTGTCTTCATCACCTACTTCCTGTCATCATCACCTACTTCCCTTCACTTTCACATACTTCCTGTAGTCATCACATACTTCCTGTCTTCATTATCTACTTCCTGTAGTCATCACCTACTTCCTGTCTTCATTATCTACTTCCTGTAGTCATCACCTACTTCCTGTCTTCATCACCTACTTCCTGTCTTCATCACCTACTTCCTGTAGTCATCACCTACTTCCTGTCGTCATCACCTACTTCCTGTCGTCATCACCTACTTTATGTCTTCATCACCTACTTCCTGTCTTCATTATCTACTTCCTGTAGTCATCACCTACTTCCTGTCTTCATTATATACTTCCTGTAGTCATCACCTACTTCCTGTCTTCATTATCTACTTCCTGTAGTCATCACCTACTTCCTGTCTTCATTATCTACTTCCTGTAGTCATCACCTACTTCCTGTCTTCATTATCTACTTCCTGTAGTCATCACCTACTTCCTGTCTTCATCACCTACTTCCTGTCGTCTCGTTTTCTTTTCCAGAGCTATCAACCATTACGTTTCACAAGACAGAATAAGGTCTGGTCAGACAGACGGGTAGTCAGACAGACGGGTAGACAGACAGACGGGTAGGCAGACAGACGGGTAGTCAGACAGACGGGTAGACAGACAGACGGGTAGTCAGACAGACGGGTAGACAGACAGACGGGTAGGCAGACAGACGGGTAGGCAGACAGACGGGTGTTTTGGTCGTTATGTAACCTGAACCGTCGTCTCTCCTCCCTTAGCGACCTCCTCTCCTCCTCCCCCATATCACATCCCCCATCTTTATATAGAAATCAATACCCTCTTAATCTGCCCTCCTCTCTCTCTCTCTCTCTCTCTCTCTCTCTCTCTCTCTCTCTCTCTTTCTCTCTCTTCCTCCCCCCCCCCCCCCCCTCCTCCCCTTCAACCTGTCTCATTCTCACCCCCATCACCCGTCTCTCCATCTCTCTTCCTGCTGTCGTTGTGTCTGGACTCGCCCGCCTCACATTTCATTCTTCACACCGCAGACAGGGACACACACACACACACACACACACATATACACAAAGACACACACACATACACACAAATATACACAAAGACACACACACACACATACACAAATATACACACAGACACACACATACACACACATATACACAAAGACACAGGCTGATATAACTTGTGTATTTGTCCTTTGAAAAAAAAAAGTCTCCAATTTAAGACGAGCAGCTGAATAAGCTCCTCCCTCTCGTCTCTGGCGGCCATATTGAAACTGTACCAACTGTTCAAGCTGCTGCCGCTTTAATTCACCAGTGAGATACGAATAAAAAGAACAGAATATCCAGATTAACGTAAACAAAAACAACAAAGAGAGTTCAGACGATCAGCTTCCAACATGGCGGCCGATCGTCAGTGATCATCACCTGCTTCTCCGACAGGAAGTAGCAGAGGAGCCAAACTAACGTCTGCTAACACACTAACGCACACACAAACGCACACACGCACACGCACACACACACACACAAACACACACACGCACACACACTCCCCTCCCCCACATCTGCTGACGAGGCAGGAGCCCACGGATGGTCGTCCTTAATTAGCCACACCGCACTCATATTCCTGATTAAATCGCTGTGTGTGTGTGTGTGTGTGTGTGTGTGTGTGTGTGTGTGTGTGTGTGTGTGTGTGTGTGTGTGTGTGTGTGTGTGATGGAAGGTTATCAGTGCATTCTTAATTGGGAAAACACTCGAGTGATTAACAGGAAGAAGAAGGGAGAGCGAGCTTCAGTCTGGGCAGAAAGAGAGAGAGAGAAAGAAAGAGAGAGAGAAAGAGAGAGAGTGAGAGAGAGTGAGAGAGTGTGTGTTGACGTTCTGAATACTGAAACCGCTGAAACTTTTTTTTAAAGGGTTTTCTAACTGATAGAAGACCTCACCTACGAACTTCCTGTCGTCATCACCTACTTCCTGTCTTCATCACCTACTTCCTGTCCTCATCAACTACTTCCTGTCTTCATCACCTACTTCCTGTCTTCATCACCTACGAACTTCCTGTCGTCATCACCTACTTCCTGTCTTCATCACCTACTTCCTGTCTTCATCCACTACTTCCTGTCTTAACCCACTACTTCCTGTTTTCATCACCTACTTCCTGTCGTCATCACCTACTTCCTGTCCTCATCACCTACTTCCTGTCTTCATCACCTACTTCCTGTCCTCATCAACTACTTCCTGTCTTCATCACCTACTTCCTGTCCTCATCAACTACTTCCTGTCTTCATCACCTACTTCCTGTCCTCATCAACTACTTCCTGTCTTCATCACCTACTTCCTGTCTTCATCACCTACGAACTTCCTGTCGTCATCACCTACTTCCTGTCTTCATCACCTACTTCCTGTCTTCATCCACTACTTCCTGTCTTAACCCACTACTTCCTGTTTTCATCACCTACTTCCTGTCTTCATCATGAAAACAGATGAGGTGAAGAACATAAACAGCTTTTTGTTTCAGCTGTTGAGCGGCTTGATGAATAAAAAGAGGGACGAGGTGCGATATTGAGAAACAACTAGCGGATTCGCCTGGAGGTGGGAGAGGTGCATGCTGGGAGGTAGATCTGCCTAGGGGAGAAGGGGGGGAGGTTCCCATGACCCCCCCGGTGAGACCCCCGCCCTGGGTCAAGAGGGGGTCCTGCTGCGCTCAGCTGGACGTGGACACGCTGACAGGCAGCTAACGAACCTGCAGGTGGTGATGTAATCCCTCCGTCCAATTAAAACAGGAAGTGGGAACCAGCTGATGGGGCGGGACCTGAACCAGTACTCTGACCGCGCTGCCTTCAGGGCCTTCACCAACGCCGGGTCGTTCCCGTTCTATTTTATAAGGTTGGATCCTTGTTTTACACTGAATGAAACTTCTATTCTTGTATTTTAAAACCTGTTTTATTCTATTTTAGCTTGTTTTCATTCCCAAAATGCCTTTTCGACCTCTCAAACATTTTTTTGGTTTCCGGTGAAACATTTCCTGAGCGTTAACAGACTAAAACCAACAGATTCATTGATAATAAACGTGAAGCTGCAGCCCTCACCTCCGTCGTCCATCTTTGAGCATAAGCTCCGCCCCTCTGCTCCCCGGCCCCGGGGCCACTGAGCACTTCTCCCTGGATCACATCAAACCTGAAGGAGCCTCGAGGGCCCCTGCAGGCCGGCCCGGCTCCACCGGGGCCTGATGGAGACACCCAGACAGGTTACTAACCCCCACCCCCAGAGGCCACCACACACACACACACACACACACACACACACACACACACACACTAACGAGAAGCTCGACAGAAGAGCCTCCTTCGTTTCTACTGAACGTAAACAAACAAGTCATGCTGTCGTTCTTCTAGAGGGGAAAGTTTCTGGAAAACAGAGGCAGAGGTCACATACACACACACACACACACACACACACACACACACACACACACACACACACACACACACACACAGCCACTGTTAGTAATTCCTCTGAGCTATTCTTGTTTCCCGTCTTAGTCACACAAAGTAAACACAACTCTAAAAACAGGACTGATACTTGACCTCTGACTCTCTCTCCATTTCTCTCTCTTTCTCCATTTCTCTCTCTTTTTCTCTCTTTCTCCATATCTCTCTCTCTCTCCATATCTCTCTCTCCCTCTCTCTTTCTCTCCCTCTCTCTCTCAAATCAAAGAGAGATCTGAGGGTTGAACTCGGTGAGTGTGATCGTGTGAATAATTCAGTGTGACCATCAGGCCGTCCGGCCGCCATCTATATTTTACACCTCCGTCAACCGCAAAACACACAGATTTCACACCGGATGCATCTGTGTCCGTCCACTCGGAGCTCCATACTGGGAGGACTGGGAGGACTGGGAGGACTGGGGGTACTGGGAGGACTGGGGGGACTGGGGGGACTGGGGGGACTGGGAGGACTGGGAGGACTGGGGGGACTGGGAGGACTGGGAGGACTGGGAGGACTGGGGGGACTGGGGGGACTGGGGGGACTGGAGAGACAACAGGAGAGCTGTTGTTGAAACCTCCATCTTTCTAAATGTTCTGAACATCGGTGGATTTCCTGGAAATCGTGGACTTGTAGACGTTGAACACTGGATCCTACATTTCCCATAATGCACCGGGGCGGTGTCCTTCATTTACCGCCCCCACCTGTTGCTACGTAAACTCTATCGTCTCTCTCGACGTATCAAAAGGCTCAACAAGAATCCGTTTGTTGGAAACACTGAAACGATCGATCGTCGACTTTAAAGATCGGTACAAAATCTCCTCTTTCGGCAGCTCTCTCCATCACAATCAGCCTTCAAAATAAAACGCCGCGAGTACAACCTGATCCCACTTTACCCACGATGCATTGCCCCAGCAGGTCGTCCGTCCATGTCGGCGGCAATAAAACCCCATTAACACGTCGTCGGAACAACGGCCGCCTCCGAGAACCGACACAAACCTCAAATCACGTCGCAGCAGTTGACCTGCATCCAGACCCCTCCTTCTCCCACCCACACACACACACACAAAATTACCCAGAAACCCCTGCAGCAACCTCCAGGACTTTCCTCTCCTCCTCCCCCATCTCTCTCTCCCCTTTCAATTTTAGCCCGGCCTGCCCAGTAATGTCCTGCTTTTATTGTAAATCTATACTCTTAATCTGGCCGGCTCCGATGGGCCTCGCTCGCCCCGATCAATACGCTACGATTGCTGGGAAGGGTCCACGGGGGCAGATAACCCACCAACACCCCACCACCCCACAGCAGACCCCCACCCCGACACCACCAGACCCCTATGGAGTTAACCCTCCAAAGGGTCCAACGCTGGAACTTGACTCAAAGCTGCCGTTTGGAGGACGCTACGTGATGTTCATCAGTAAATGATGGTCATTTAGAGTCAAACAGACCAGCTGCATTCTCTCTCCTGACCACCAGGAGCGACTCCTCTGGTTGTATAGAAGTATATGCTTCATGTGTTAAAGCTGCATTCTCTCTCCTGACCACCAGGAGCGACTCCTCTGGTTGTATAGAAGTATATGCTTCATGTGGTAAAGCTGCATTCTCTCTCCTGACCACCAGGAGCGACTCCTCTGGTTGTATAGAAGTATATGCTTCATGTGGTAAAGCTGCATTCTCTCTCCTGACCACCAGGAGCGACTCCTCTGGTTGTATAGAAGTCTATGCTTCATGTGTTAAAGCTGCATTCTCTCTCCTGAACACCAGGAGCGACTCCTCTGGTTGTATAGAAGTCTATGCTTCATGTGTTAAAGCTGCATTCTCTCTCCTGACCACCAGAGGGCGACTCCTCTGGTTGTATAGAAGTCTATATAAATGACTCTACTTCTCTTGATGTATTCCCTAAACATTGTAAAACATGAGTTTATGTCTCAATCTCTAGTTTCAAGTCTTCTTCTATACAGCATGACTTCCTGTTCACTGGTTGCAAAAAAACAAGATGGCGACGACTAAAACGCCAAACTTTATGCTTCAAAACGTCCACAAAACCAATCAAAACTGATGTGAATCCATGAATAAAAGCAGACTTTTTCCACGTGGGTAGAAGTAAAAGAATAAAGCGCTGATGAAGGAGAAGAAACTAATAAAAACAACAGGAAAGCTCTGTGTTGTAGATCACAGCTCCTCGCTGCTGCTGCCGCTCCCCGGAGGCCATAAAGCTTCTTAACGGCGAGACGAAGACGGCGTGCAGGAGTTTCTTTTTAGCAAATGGCGATTCATTAAAAAAATAAAAAGCCGTATAAAAAACTCTGAGGCCTTGACTTTCCCTTTAAATTTCCCTTAATTTGCTTCAGATGGCAGATGAAGGAAAATACATTATAATGTGTTCACTCTCTACAGAAGAGGGGGCTGATGGGAAATGTAGTTTTCACTCAGCTCTTTTAAATAATATAAACTACGGTTAAAAGTTTCTTCTTTCAGTAATAACAATTTTTTAATTCATGTTTAATTTAAGATGAAATAGTGAACAAACGTCTCTATTTCAGAATAAAAAAATACGCACTCTAAAATACGTACGCTAGTCAACGACACGTTGACTAGCGTACGTATTTTATTCTGAAATAGAGACGTTTGTTAACTATTTAATTTAATTTAAAAGATAAGTTTGTACGTAAAGAAAGTTTCAGTTTGTCGTAAATATAATTTAGGCCGCTTTTATTGTGAAACTCTTGACGCTTGAAACAGGAAGTTGTTCCTATTTAAATCGAATGTTTCTTCTCTTTGTGTTCAACCGCTGAACCGTGTCTTGTTTTCACTAAATCTACTAAACTAAATCACTCCTGTCAGTAGACGAGGGGCCGCAGGTTCGATACCCGGCGTGAACCCGCAGGAGTGTGAAGCGGGAGGCGGCTGAAGAGTGCGAAGGTCAAAGGTCGCTCTCCATCACTCTCCACTCACTTCTCTACGGGCGACATCAAAGCTGCAAATGGCGTTAGAGGAACAAGTGCTGTGTGTGTGTGTGTGTGTGTGTGTGTGTGTGTGTGTGTGTGTGTGTGTGTGTGTGTGTGTGTGTGTGTGTGTGTGTGTGTGTGTGTGTGAAGCAGGTCGTGACCTCCATGTAAGGCCCGGCCATTAAAGCAGGAGGGTGATGGTCAGACGGCGGAGGAGGAAGAGGGAGGGAGGGACGAAGAGGTGTGTTCTGGGTAATTAGAGCTCGGCCTCCTCGTACGCGCTGACACTCTGCGGCAATTTATTGCCCCGCTCGGGCAACTTGTCCACCCATCTAATTGCAATATTAGCGTGTAATAGCGGCGGCGTTACGGCGATCCGTCAGCGCCGCGTTCTGCTGCCTCGGCAGGAATCCGACCATTAACCGAGAAACGGAGGAAACAAAGCGACCTCTGAGAGGAGCATCAGCGCACATTTATATGCACACACACACACACGCACACACACACACACACACACACAGCTACAATAACTTCCTGTTTTGGGGAGGGAAGCTGTTAAAGGGTCAGTTCATCGGAGACAAAAGGAAACACGTTCCCTCCTTTAGATCTGCAGATATTCTCTCCACTGCTTTAAAACATGACAATCATGATATTTAATAAAATCATATACATGTTGTTCTTTTTTTCATTTTGTTTAATCTCTCTATGTTTGACCACTTTCTTTTGGTGTAAGATGTTCTTTTGTTTTGATTGTCTGATAAGTGTTATTATTATTAAAATATGGTTTCATATTATTATTATTGTTATTATTATTATTATTGTTACATTTCAAAATTATTAATATTGTATTTTATTATTTTCATTATTATTTTAATGTTATATTTATATATATAATATAATTATTCATTATTTCATATTATTCAAAAATAAGAGTCCAAAAGACAAAACAATATAAATATGAGTTATAACTATACATTTCTGATATTTCTAATGTAATCTTTTCATATTTATGTTTCTTGACTGTTTTGTTGTGTTTATTTTTTTGAACCTAAAAGAAAAAGGTGAAAAAAGGGTAAACCTACATGGCAATGAATCTGATTTTTTAATCACTGTGTTTGTTATTGTTAATAATATATAATTAAAAGAAAATATTAATTGCATTATCCGGTTACATCTGCGTTAGTACACAATTCCCCAACATTGTCTCTCGCAGCAGGAAAACCCTCTGAAACACAGCCACATGGGAGGAAACATTCTGTTATTAAACACGCTGCTGCGAAAACATGAGACGCAGCCGAGAGGTCAAAGGTCAAAGGTCAAAGGTCACAGCAGCGAGGTGAGCGAACGTTCACAGATCAAGGAAAGCAAATAAAACGGTGAAAAAGAGCTTTGTGTTAAATGATGAAGCATGAAGATCAGTGTGTGTGTGTGTGTGTGTGTGTGTGTGTGTGTGTGTGTGTGTGTGTGTGTGTCAGTTTGATTTATTTCAGCGAGACGTGAATTCACAACATTAAACTGCTTTACTGTAGCTACTGAGCTACATCATTTGCATGATGGGTCACTAAACACACTAAAATACCTCCCCCCAACACACACACACACACACACACACACACACGTGTTGTATAAATATATGTGTGTGTGTGTGTGTGTGTGTGCGTGTGTGTGGTTAAGTGTGTATCAGAGCGCTCAGTAATAAATCCTGCATTTCTTAACAGGCGCTAAAATGCAGAGAAACAAGCAGAGCTGCAGTAAATCACAGTGTGTGTCTGCACATATGTGTGTGTGTGTGTGTGTGTGTGTGTGTGTGTGTGTGTGTGTGTGTGTGTGTGTGTGTGTGTGTGTGTGTGTGTGTGTGTGTGTGTGTGTGTGTGTGTGTATTCCCTGGGTTAGTGGACTAGTATCAGTGTCCTGTCGTGTCCTAATTACAGCGGTCGAATTGCAGAGGAGCGAGGAGGAAGAAGGAGGAAGAAGGAGGAAGAAGGAGGAAGGAAGGAGGAGGAGGAGAAGGAAGGAGAAGGAAGGAGGTGGAAGGAAGGAGTAGAAGGAAGGAGGAGGAAGGAGGCGGAAGGAAGGATGAGAAGGAAGAACAAGGAAGGAGGAGAAGGACGGAGGAGGAAGGAGGAGGAAGGAGGAGAAGGAAGGAGGAGAAAGGAGAAGGAATGAGAAGAAGGAAGGAGGAGAAAGGAGAAGGAAGTCATACGGTGAACTTTAAATTTGTTTATAGTATTTTTATTGTAAATGTTTATATTCTATATTTGTGTTTCCTGATATTTGCAGTTTGTTCCCTTTGTATGTTTATTATTTAATATGTTTATTGTAAAACAGTAAATGTGAAATCTACCTGGCAACCAACCTGAGTCTCAATGACATGACTGTACTGTAAATAAAGTACCTGCTGTATACAAGTACATAAAGTAACGTATAGAATAATACACTGTTTGCATTCAGTCAGATTACAGCAGCTCTTAAAACCACACGTCCATTTAATGTTTGTATTCTTTCCACTGGTCTGCACATAGATTATATTTATGTTCAGATTATATTTATGTTTAGATTATATTTATGTTTAGATTATATTTATGTTCAGATTATATTTATGTTTAGATTATATTTACGAGGCACTGATTTCTATTTTAAATCAAATTTCTTGTCAGCAGAAACATGTTTAGCAAAATAAAGCTGCTTTTGATTATGAACACAATGTTAAATAATAGTATATACATTTTTTGTGCTTCTTTCTATATTCTTTGTCGTGACACACTGGACGGTTCTGACACAGTTGAGTCACTATCCGGTCCAGCAGCATTACCCACAATGCATTGTGTTGGGAGGAGTGTGTAGAGTTCATCTCATGTGTGACAGGACACACAGAGAGGTGACAAGACCTCGAAAAACACCCATCAGACACACACACAGCCCCGAGGTGAGAGCGTGTGTGTGTGTGTGTGTGTGTGTGTGTGTGTGTGTGTGTGTGTGTGTGTGTGTACATTGTATGAGTGTATCATGTATTATCATTCCAGCATGTATGAACATGTGTATATACATGTTCTTATATATATGTAGAGAGAGTGTGTCTGCATTCATACAGTATGAGAGTGTGTGTGTGTGTGTGTGTGTGTGTGTGTGTGTGTGTGTGTGTGTGTGTGTGTGTGTGTGTGTGTGTGTCCTGGCCGTGGTCCAAGGCCTCTCTAACATGGAGATGACCCCCCCCCCCCCCCTCCCCCTTCTTTCTCCCTCCTGACCCTCTCTGAGGTCATTGGCTCCCACCGCCGCGACCCGGCCAATCACAGCCGGGCGCTGTGACGGACAGCCGCCCGGCTCCAAGGACACCGAGGGCGGAGGGATTAGAGCGCCGCACTAATAAAGGATCGTGATGCTGAAGAGCGTTTCTTCTGGAGCCGTCTCATTGGCTGTCGCAGGGAATATAATATTTATTTATTTTGTTTGGCATTGGATGAAAAATAAATGAAGCGCCGTCGCTGCTGGTTTTTAAATATATAATAAAGTCAATGCAGCAACTAAAAGGATTACAACAGGTGTTCAGGCGGTGGGGGACAGGTGCATGCAGATGTTCTAAAAAACAACGAGCTCGGGATTGTCGTCTGGCTGCTGACACACACACACACACACACACACACACACACACACACACACACACACACACACACACACAGGAGATTAAGGCACTTTAACGTGTTATACATCATTCAGTGACTTTCACTTCCCGAGGACGTCGTTCTCTCTCACGTGCGACCGCAATAAACGTCCCCAAATCCACTCAGAAGTCAGAAAGAAACGATGCCGCAGAACCAGAATATTATCATCGAAGCTGCATTCATTCCCTCAGTAAACATTGTCAACATGAGTTTATGTCTCAATCTCTAGTTTCAAGTCTTCTTCAATACAGCATGATGTTCATTTAGTAAATTATGGTCATTTAGAGTCAAACAGACCATAAAGCAGGGGACGCTTTAGGGGCGGGGCTACAAGGTGATTGACAGGTCGCTACCACGACGTTGTCCGGTGTTTTCGTCTGATAAATTTGTGTTTTTTACTTTCTTTAACATTTTGGTCGACTTAAATGCAGCGATCACTTTACGTAGCTCCGCCCCCTCGTGTCACTTCCGGTTGTTAAAACAAACAAGATGGCGGCTGCAAAAAAAAAGTTGAGTTCCTCGAAACAGTTACTGGAACACTCTGCTTTATCCAGTCATATGCAGACGATGAACCGCTGTTTTCAGATCTAATAAATAATTAAAAACAAATTTACAGGATGAACTCTTATTTAAATCAAATCAAAGCCTTTGAGAAAGATCTCATTTAGAAACCTGAAACTACGACACGGTGAAGTTGTTTCCTGGTGCTGAACGCAGAACGATACAGAACGATACAGAACGTTGCAGAACGTTGCAGAACGTTACAGAACGATACAGAACGATACAGAACGATACAGAACGATACAGAACAATACAGAACGTTGCAGAACGTTACAGAACGTTACAGAACGATACAGAACGATACAGAACGATACAGAACGTTGCAGAACGTTGCAGAACGATACAGAACGTTGCAGAACGTTGCAGAACGTTGCAGAACGATACAGAACGATACAGAACGTTGCAGAACGATACAGAACGTTGCAGAACGTTGCAGAACGTTGCAGAACGATACAGAACGATACAGAACGTTGCAGAACGTTACAGAACGATACAGAACGATACAGAACGATACAGAACGATACAGAACGTTGCAGAACGATACAGAACGATACAGAACGTTGCAGAACGATACAGAACGATACAGAACGATACAGAACGTTGCAGAACATTGCAGAACGATACAGAACGATACAGAACGTTGCAGAACGATGCAGAACGTTGCAGAACGTTGCAGAACGTTGGAGAACGTTGCAGAACGATACAGAACGTTGCAGAACGTTGCAGAACGTTGCAGAACGTTGCAGAACGCTGCAGAACGTTGCAGAACGTTGCAGAACGTTGCAGAACGTTGCAGAACGCTGCAGAACGGAGACGTCGATCATCCGGCTGGTGTTGATTACACAACTCACACATCGAGCGTCTCGGCGGAAGCGAGAGGTGAAGAAGAAGTGAGACGCCAGGAAAACAACAAACAGAAATCTGACGTGTGTGTGTGTGTGTGTGTGTGTGTGTGTGTGTGTGTGTGTGTGTGTGTGTGTGTACAGAGACGACAGCCGGCAGAGGAGGAAGTCCGGACTCTAACTTGTGAACAGGAAACGATGAAACGTCACAAGTCCGTGCACGTTGGGTTTTAATTGATGAATGAACTGAAACAGGAGGAAGGATTTAAAGGAGATCAAAACTAAACAAACAACAAGAAAACAGCTGATGGTGAAAAAACTCCAACAAATCTCCTTTGCAGCCAGTGTGACTGTCAGATGAGAGCAGATCTCTTCTTCTCTAAAGACACTGAAGGGGTTTTGAGAGCGAATACTTCATCCGATGTAATAATGCTGCGTTCATCTTCTGTAGAACATGAACCCACAACTCCACCGAGGGTTTCTGGGTCTACACCTTTTCAAAATACTGTTTCAGACTTCCACACTAGATTTATGTTCCCCGAACCACAACAGCACCTTAGCCCCTTAGACCTTTAGCCCCTTAGACCCTTAGTCCATTAGCATCTTAGCCCCTTAGCACCGTATCCCCCTATCCCTTAGCATTTTAGCACCGTAGTCCCTTAGCACCTGATACCCGTAGCCCCTTAACCCCTTAGTCCCATAGTTTCTTTGTCCCTTAGCTCCTTAGCATCTTAGCCCCTTAGAACCTTAGTCATGTAGTCCCTTAGAACCGTAGCCCCTTAGCACCTTAGGCCCTTAGTACGTTAGCACCTTATTCCCTTAGCCCCTTAGCCCTTAGTCCCGTAGTTCCTTAGTCCCTTAGCCCCTTAGCCCTTAGTCGCGTAGTTCCTTAGTCCCCTTAGCCCCTTAGCATTAGTGGCTATCTGTAGCGCTCAACACGTCTTCGTGAACTTGAATGCTTACCTGTGATGTGTTCAGGCGTAGCGGCCGCTCTGCCACGAGCAGCACTCTGCTTGTAGAATCAATTATTTGTTTAGAAACTCTGAATTTTCATATTTTTTTAAAAGCTGAACGGAAGCAATAAGTCTGTGGATCCAGACGGGGAAGTTCCTCGAACGATGCGTGAGCACTGAGCGTCCCAAACTGAACCCGACTCCACGAGTGGAGCATGAAACAGTGTGCTTGTGTTGAAGGAGAGGAGACAGACAGGTACACAGACAGGTACACAGACAGGTACACGGCGGTAGAGAGACAGACAGGTCCGGGGTCAGCTCCTACCTGTCGATGATGACGGGGTCGGAGGGCGTCTCGTTGCGGTTCCCGCAGCTCTTCTTGTCACAACACCGGCTACAGGAGAGAAAAGACACGCAGGCCGTCAACACATCTGGTTTCTAACAGCACGTTAGCATCAGTGCTAATGTTAGCATCAGTGCTAACAGCAAAACACAAACTGATTAAACGTTTTTGCTCACATTCACGCTCCAAACAGCAATATTAATTATATACATTATAATGTATCAAAGAAAGGAGACAATCTGCTTTTTGAAAACAATACTTCAATAGTTTTTACATCAGTGAAGTATCTGTTGGTCAAAAGAAGCAACCATGGCAGCAAGAGGTGGAAACAAACTAATAATAATAATGATAATAATTCACACACATCTGACCGTAGACCTGCTGGATGCTATGCTATTTTAATGCATAAAAAATATAAATAAACTTAATTTGAAGTCACAGATTTAGAAGCTTGCTCCAAAAACTAAAATCTTAACTACATCACAACTTTATCTGTTTCCCCTGAAATTACAAAACAGACGACATCATTCTTTCGAGGAAATTTTCAAGGAATTATTAGGATAAATGAAGTGTCACTAAATTCTTTCATTTTGAAAAGCAGCCCTTTCCCCCCCTCAACACTCTCTCTCTCTCTCTCTCTCTCTCTCTCTCTCTCTCTCTCTCTCTCTCTCTCTGTCTCTTTCTCTCTCTCTCGAACCAGCTGGGTGGAGTCCAAGCCAAGGTCACTAACAGTTGGATGACGCCCAGCAATGGCAGCTCCACTGTGGCCCCCCACACCCCCAGGCCCCCAAACCCAGCCCCCGGTGCCGTGGCCCCTGAAAACCAGCCAGCCAACTGGGCAGCTGCTCGCCAAAGCAGCCGTCCAGGTAGCCAGAGGGCAAACCGGCCGGCCGGCGAGCGATTCATCCAAACGGCGTCCGGCTGCAACATGAAACCGAAGCGGAGTCAGTGGAGGCATCTGGAGGGAGCGCTTGGTTTCTGTCTCAGCGCCACGGGGGGCGGGCGGAGCCAAACCAGGCGCTCGGTGTCGCGGGTCAGTGTGGCATGTCGAACAGCAGCAGGCTGAAGCCAGCGCATTAATATCCATCAGACAGACGGGACGGGCTGCGTTTAGTCTCCCACGGCTGGAGGAGGTCAGTGAACGCACCGCGGAAGTCAGACAAGGGAGTAACCATGTAACAACGTAACAAAGTAACAACGTAACAACGTAGCAAAGTAACAAAGTAACAACGTAACAAAGTAATAACGTAAAAAGGAACAACGTAACAACGTAGCAAAGTAACAAAGTAAAAAGTAACAACGTAAAAAGGAACAACGTAGCAAAGTAACAAAGTAACAACGTAACAACGTAGCAAAGTAACAAAGTAACAACGTAGCAAAGTAACAACGTAACAACGTAACAAAGTAACAAAGTAACAAAGTAACAACGTAGCAAAGTAACAACGTAACAACGTAGCAAAGTAACAAAGTAACAACGTAACAACGTAGCAAAGTAACAAAGTAACAAAGTAACAACATAACAAAATAACGACGTAATCAAGAAACAACGTAGCAACGTAACAAAGTAACGAGGTAACAAAGAAACGACGTAACAAAGTGCTCTTATATCAAACTACTTTTATATCAAAGTACATCTTGAAAAACTACATTTATATCAAACTAAATCTTTTAAAAAGTACGTTTATAACAAAGTATGTTTATTGCAGTCGGCATTTACAGGGGCACTTTTTAATAATTAGATAAAAAATCCAAACTAACCACATTTTGTGATTTTTTTAAATGTTTTTTTACTGCAGTATTTTTACTGCAGACTTCTTAGTACATTAACAACAAAGTACAGTTACCAAAGTAAAGTACTTAAGTACACTTCTCAGGTAAATATTTGCTAATATCGTCTTTTTAGTTTATTCATTTCCACCAAAGGTGATAAAACAACGTCATTGTTTTGTCTCGGTGTTTGACATCGTTCTTGGAAACGAGGACAAGATTGAAACATATATATTTACCAAATAGATTAAAATAATTATATTTTTTTAATGTTGAAGCACTAAATTAAATCTACAGTCACGATTATAGGTCATGGATTAATGTATTACTTTCAAATAAACACAACAACGTTTTAAAATCAAACACTCTTCCTATAATTAGTTCTTTATTTCAGTCGACTTCGACGTTTATACTAACGTAATTTTTAATGTTTGGGAGGAAGAGGAGGACATCTGTGTTAAAGTCATGTGACCAGCTGTAAATATATTTCACATTTGTTTATTTTATCAAGTCTTAAGTTATCAAAGGGTTTGAAAAATATAATATATTGCATTGTTATGGATTAAATTACCCAAAAGTCTATTAAAACTTTAAAATACTGCCAACACATTCATCCATCAGTAATAATAATAATCTATCAATATAATAGCGCTGAGACTTTTACTATTTAAGATGTCAAACTGTTCTCTTACATGAGCGATATGACAGAAGAGTATTAATAAACTGCAATAAACTCTTCAGTGACGCAAGAGAAGCACCAGTGAGGCGTTCAGGGAACATCCGCACGTCTCGCCCTCCTTGTTATCGGTGAACATCGGTAACAACAACTCTCTCTCCGCCTCCCGCTGCGAGGCTCATCAACATATCTTCCGGTAATTCTTAAAAATTAATCAATGACCCGCGTCGTCCAATCAGGCGCCTGCGTTCGGCCCCCACGCCGTCCGGAACCAAATTGCCATTTGACAAACAAGCGTCAAGATGGCGGGCCAAACGAGACGCTGCATGAATCATTTATCCAGCGTTTGATCTCGTAAGTACAGAAAAATCAGAAACTAAGCGTTGTGTTTGTGTCCCGGCTGGATGTGTGTGTGTGTCTGTGTGTGTGTGTGTGTCTGTGTGTGTCTGTCTGTGTGTGTGTGTGTGTGTGTGTGTGTGTCTGTGTCTGTGTGTGTGTGTGTGACTGTTGCCACAGAACGCGCCACAATAATTTATTCCCCCAGCTACTTGGAACCATTAGTGAAAGTTCCAGGAGACCAATTAGCATTGGAAACCCACTGGTGCCGCTGTGGTGACAACCTCCTCCAAACTGCCAAAGAAGTGTTATAAACAAACTGGACCCCAGGAGCTCTGCCGGGGCCCCTCCAGGGACCAGGGGCCCCTTTCCAAAGACAAAAACAAACCTTGGCTGAGCGTCCACAATATCGCCTTAATGACGTTTCCCCCCGGGCCGCAAACAGGCTAACACCACGGCCGGCTAATGACTGAGAGCAACAACACACACACACACACACACACACACACACACACACAGACCTGAGAGGGAGTGTGAAGCCCAGAGTGTGTGTGTGTGTGTGTGTGTGTGTGTGTGTGTGTGTGTGTGTGTGTGTGTGTGTGTGTGTGTGTGTGTGGCTAAATCCGTCAAATATAAAGCAAACACTGAGTGTGTGTGTGTGTAAGAGAGAGAGGCTAAAAACGGGAAAAATAAAGCTAACAGTTTTGTGTGTGTTGTCACTCTGCAGAGAGCCTCCTCAGGTCTCTGTACACACACACATACACACACACACACACACACACACACACTCTCGGGCCCTAAAAATAATGCATCCACGGGAGCCAGCTTGGCCGGTGGCCGGGGCCACGCGAGCATCATTACTGCTGGCTGCTCCTCCTCGGCGCTCAGCAGCCACTTCAGACGTCTCCACAAGTGCAATCTACTCGAGGCACAAAGGGGAGGTTTGTCCGGGCATGTCGGCGCTCCGCTATCACACAAATAAAATAAATAAAATAGAAGAAAAAAAAACAGAGAGCCTTCAAAGGCTCCCCCGAGGACGCCGGCTTCAGAGGACCCCGGCGCTCGGATCACAGCGTCCAGATAACGGCGAGCGGGACGGGGGCCCGGCAGCGCTCGGGCTCGCTTTCAAAGGGCAAGTGTTGTAATTACCAGAAGGCCTGGAACGCCTCGCCGGCAGCGGCAGCGGCAGCGGCAGCCAGGGCCGATGATGCTGCCGCCGCCAGCAGAGACAGACAGCCGGCCGGCAGCCGCCCCGAACTGGAAGCCACTCTTCCTCTGGGCGAGCGGGGCAGCAGGTTTTATTTTTATTTATTTGTTTCTCAGCATCGCCCGGAGCCAGCGAGGGAGAGCGAGGGAAGGAGACGAGAGGAGAGGAGGAGAGGGGAAAGGAGGAGAGGAGGAGAGGAAGAGGAGAGAGGAGAGAGGAGAGAGGAGAGAGAGTGAGGAGAGAGGAGAGGGGCGAGGGAAAAGGAGAGAGGAGAGAGGAGACAAGAGAGAGGAGAGAGGAGAGAGGAGATGGGAGAGAGGAGAGAGGAGAGGTGCGAGGGAAAAGGAGAGAGGAGAGAGGAGACAAGAGAGAGGAGAGAGGAAAGAGGAGATGGGAGAGAGGAGAGAGGAGAGCGAGGAGGAGGAGAGGAGAGGAGATGAGAGAGGAGAGCAAGGAGAGGAGAGAGGGGGAGAGAGAGGAGAGGAGAGGAGAGATGACGAGAGAAGAGAGAGAAGAGAGGAGAGAGGAGGAGAGAGGAGAGTTGGAGAGGAGAGAAGACGAGAGAGGAGAGAGAAGAGGAGAGGAGAGAGAGGAGAGGAGAGAGAGGAGAGAGGAGAGAGAGGAGAGTTGGAGAGGAGAGATGACGAGAGAGGAGAGGAGAGAGGAGAGAGAGAAGAGGAGAGAGAGGAGAGAGAGGAGAGGAGAGAGAGGAGAGAGGAAAGGAGAGGAGAGAGAGAGGAGAGAGGAAAGGAGACGAGAGGAGAGGAGCTCCCGGAGCTGGCGAGCCTCCGGCTGCCCGCTGGCAGCGTCGTCGTGCCAACCTGGCTGCTCACTGGTTTGTGATCGGTAGTTTTGGAAGGCGGCAGAGTCCCGTTTAAGAATGGTTAATGTGCCGCTATGATATGATGGAGAGGTCAGCTGAAACACACACACACACACACACACACACACACACACACACACACACACACACACACACACACACACACACACACACACATCCCAGATCTGTGTTGAGGGAAACCAGACTGCAGGTTGAGGTTCATGCAGCAGAAGGACGTTGGTTCAGGAGCAACATTGTTGCTTAACGTATTTTCATTCATTAAACATATCTGAGAGGCGATACGTTTCCTGAAAAAACTAAAGGTATCTACCTTTAAAAGGTATCTACATTTAAAAGGTATCTACATTTAAAAGGTATCTACCTTTAAAAGGTATCTACATTTAAAAGGTATCTACCTTTAAAAGGTATCTACATTTAAAAGGTATTTACATTTAAAAGGTATCTACATTTAAAAGGTATCTACCTTTAAAAGGTATCTACCTTTAAAAGGTATCTACCTTTAAAAGGTATCTACATTTAAAATGTATATATCATGTTGTGGAGAAGCAGCCGTTATATGTATCTATAAATATATAGCAATATATGTATCTCCTGTTGGCCGTGAATCTGCTTTCAGCCGCGTTTAAAGAGAACAAATGAAACGTACAGAGACGTAGTTTCTTGTTCCGCTAACCCGTGAGAGGGTGACAGGGTTTCCCGCCCCCTGAAGCAGGGGCTGCTCCCGCTGAGCGTGATCCAGGTAGACGTTCTCACCTGGGAGCCCGATGGAAAGAGTGAGCCGCTCGCTCATTAGCGATGGAAACACGGCGTCCATCGGGGGGGAAGATGCTTAATAATCACACTCAATCCCATAATGACTGACGCTCAGAGTCGTCATGGAGACGGAGCTCGTATCGGGATATAAAAACCAGTTTACTCAACTAAACACCAGTATACTGCAGATAAAAACCAGTTTACTCAACTAAACACCAGTATACTGCAGATAAAAACCAGTTTACTCAACTAAACACCAGTATACTGCAGATAAAAACGTAAGAAACGTATTTTCTAGTCTTCATGACGCTCAAACACACAAAGACGCTCTGAGACTCCAGCTCTAGGTGTGTTTGTTACATGTGTGTGTGTCCTATTTGCACACACACACACACACACACACACACACACACACACACACACACACACACACACACACACTCTTCTTCACTCCTCAAACTGAACCAGTAAAACCATTAACTCTCAGACAACAGCAGAGACACGCAGGGCAGGAAACGTGTTGATTGGTGTGATGAACGACAAACCAACAGCTGCTCTTCTTTTCTACACACACACACACACACACACACACACACACACACACACACACACACACACACACACACTTCTATATCTATGGACCATCCAATGCAACCATACAATGCAGCTCAAAGGGTTTTATTAATAATAATAATAATAATAATAATATACAGGTGGAGCTTATTTTACTTCACATACTGTTGGTAGTTTAATGTAGACTAATACATCATCTTCATTTTATTATTTAATATTCATTATATTATTTATATTAAAATATAATCTGAACCTGCAGAGTAACTAAAGTGTGTTTAATGGTATATAAAGTATAACTAAAGTATGTGTAATGGTACATAAAGTATAACTAAAGTGTGTTTAATGGTATATAAAATATAACTAACGTATGTTTAATGGTATATAAAGTATAACTAAAGTATGTGTAATGGTATATAAAGCATAACTAACGTATGTTTAATGGTATATAAAGTATAACTAACGTATGTGTAATGGTATATAAAATACAACTAACGTGTGTTTAATGGTATATAAAGTATAACTAAAGTATGTGTAATGGTATATAAAATACAACTAACGTGTGTTTAATGGTATATAAAATATAACTAAAGTATGTGTAATGGTATATAAAGTATAACTAAAGTGTGTGTAATGGTATATAAAGCATAACTAACATATGTGTAATGGTATATAAAATACAACTAAAGTATGTGTAATGGTATATAAAGTATAACTAAAGTATGTGTAATGGTACATAAAGTATAACTAAAGTGTGTTTAATGGTATATAAAATATAACTAACGTATGTTTAATGGTATATAAAGTATAACTAAAGTATGTGTAATGGTATATAAAGCATAACTAACGTATGTTTAATGGTATATAAAGCATAACTAACGTATGTGTAATGGTATATAGAATACAACTAACGTGTGTTTAATGGTATATAAAATATAACTAAAGTGTGTTTAATGGTATATAAAGTATAACTAAAGTGTGTTTAATGGTATATAAAGTATAACTAAAGTGTGTTTAATGGTATATAAAGCATAACTAACATATGTGTAATGGTATATAAAATACAACTAAAGTATGTGTAATGGTATATAAAGTATAACTAAAGTATGTGTAATGGTACATAAAGTATAACTAAAGTGTGTTTAATGGTATATAAAATATAACTAACGTATGTTTAATGGTATATAAAGTATAACTAAAGTATGTGTAATGGTATATAAAGCATAACTAACGTATGTTTAATGGTATATAAAGTATAACTAACGTATGTGTAATGGTATATAAAATACAACTAACATGTGTTTAATGGTATATAAAGTATAACTAAAGTATGTGTAATGGTATATAAAATACCACTAACGTGTGTTTAATGGTATATAAAATATAACTAAAGTATGTGTAATGGTATATAAAGTATAACTAAAGTGTGTGTAATGGTATATAAAGCATAACTAACATATGTGTAATGGTATATAAAATACAACTAAAGTATGTGTAATGGTATATAAAGTATAACTAAAGTATGTTTAATGGTATATAAAGCATAACTAACGTATGTGTAATGGTATATAGAATACAACTAACGTGTGTTTAATGGTATATAAAATATAACTAAAGTGTGTTTAATGGTATATAAAGTATAACTAAAGTGTGTTTAATGGTATATAAAGTATAACTAAAGTGTGTTTAATGGTATATAAAGCATAACTAACATATGTGTAATGGTATATAAAATACAACTAAAGTATGTGTAATGGTATATAAAGTATAACTAAAGTATGTTTAATGGTATATAAAGTATAACTAGAGTGTGTTTAATGGTATATAAAATATAACTAACGTATGTTTAATGGTATATAAAGTATAACTAACGTATGTGTAATGGTATATAAAATATAACTAACGTGTGTTTAATGGTATATAAAATATAACTAAAGTATGTGTAATGGTATATAAAGTATAACTAACGTGTGTTTAATGGTATATAAAATATAACTAAAGTATGTGTAATGGTATATAAAGTATAACTAACGTATGTGTAATGGTATAGAAA
>NC_136601.1:1756040-1771040 GCF_910589615.1 Taurulus bubalis | reverse complement strand
CCTGCCGGTCGTACAGCGCCAGCACGAAGTGGAAGAAGTTGGACTTCCTCAGGTTGGACGGAGGCTGCTTCTCAAAGTGAGCGCGGGCCAAACCAACGCCGCTGGAACAGAGGGGAGCACGGGGTCAGTATTTAAACACCTGAACACAGAGGAGGTGATGTCATTGTTTAAACACCTGAACACAGAGGAGGTGATGTCATTGTTTAAACACCTGAACACAGAGGAGGTGATGTCATTGTTTAAACACCTGAACACAGGGGAGGTGATGTCATTGTTTAAACACCTGAACACAGAGGAGGTGATGTCATTGTTTAAACACCTGAACAGAGAAGGTGATGTCATTGTTTAAACACCTGAACACAGGGGAGCATGATGATAGAGGACAGGTGATGATGGAGGACAGGTGATGATAAAGGAGGACAGGTGATGATGGAGGACAGGTGATGATAGAGGAGGACAGGTGATGATAGAGGAGGACAGGTGATGATGTAGGAGGACAGGTGATGATAAAAGAGGACAGGTGATGATGGAGGACAGGTGATGATAAAGGAGGACAGGTGATGATGGAGGACAGGTGATGATAGAGGAGGACAGGTGATGATAGAGGAGGACAGGTGATGATGTAGGAGGACAGGTGATGATAGAGGAGGACAGGTGATGATAGAGGACAGGTGATGATGGAGGACAGGTGATGATGGAGGACAGGTGATGATAGAGGAGGACAGGTGATGATGAGGAGGACAGGTGATGATGGAGGAGGACAGGTGATGATGGAGGACAGGTGATGATGGAGGAGGACAGGTGATGATGTAGGACAGGTGATGATGGAGGACAGGTGATGATGGAGGAGGACAGGTGATGATGGAGGACAGGTGATGATGGAGGAGGACAGGTGATGATGGAGGAGGACAGGTGATGATGGAGGACAGGTGATGATGGAGGACAGGTGATGATGGAGGACAGGTGATGATGGAGGACAGGTGATGATGGAGGAGGACAGGTGATGATGGAGGAGGACAGGTGATGATAAAGGAGGACAGGTGATGATGGAGGACAGGTGATGATGGAGGAGGACAGGTGATGATAAAGGAGGACAGGTGATGATGGAGGAGGACAGGTGATGATAAAGGAGGACAGGTGATGATGTAGGAGGACAGGTGATGATAGAGGAGGACAGGTGATGATGGAGGAGAACAGGTGATGATGGAGGAGGACAGGTGATGATAAAGGAGGACAGGTGATGATGGAGGAGGACAGGTGATGATAAAGGAGGACAGGTGATGATGTAGGAGGACAGGTGATGATGGAGGAGGACAGGTGATGATAAAGGAGGACAGGTGATGATGGAGGAGGACAGGTGATGATGGAGGACAGGTGATGATGGAGGAGGACAGGTGATGATGGAGGACAGGTGATGATGGAGGAGGACAGGTGATGATGGAGGACAGGTGATGATGGAGGAGGACAGGTGATGATAAAGGAGGACAGGTGATAGAAGAGGAGCAGCGAGTGGAAAACCTCTCAGGTGATGATATAACTGTACTGAATTTTGTATTTATTATGTGTGTATGTGTGTGTGTGTGTATGTGTGTGTATGTGTGTGTGTGTGTGTGTGTGTGTGTGTGTGTGTGTGTGTGTGTGTGTGTGTGTGTGTGTGTGTGTGTGTGTGCTCTGTAAGCGTGACCTTTTACATAAAAAGCTAGAAAAGCTTCAAAACCCAGGAGAGACCAGAGGATGAGGGGGAGGAGGAGGAGGAAGAGGAGGAAGAGGAGGAAGAGGAGGAGATGATCTTCCTCCTTACAGTGTGCATAATGTGCTCCATCAAAACGTCCATAAAGGAACATTTTCAAGCTGGAGTTTAAAATCACTGTTTAAAACAAACAGGTGATGTTTTCAAGTCATCAACTTCACATGAAACAACAACAACAACAACAACGACTCCACACTGCTGTGTTTACAGCATCAGGACCTGATCTGGTCTTTTTAAAAGAAACAAGAAACCACCGATCACAGCTGTTGCTCAGAGAGAGAGAGAGTTTCATTCAAGACACCAAACTTCACTTCCTGGAACTTAAACGCCTCGTTTTAACGACAGATGTTCAAGCATCGTTAGCATGAACACAAGAACCCAAAAACATTGTGAAAACATCGTGAAAACATTGTGAAAACATCGTGAAAACATCGTGAAAACATCGTGAAAACATCGTGAAAACATCGGGCCTGCGAGAGATAAAGTCAGGAAGTAGCTTCTCAACATTATTTTAAGTTGTTATTGTTAACAAACTGTTTTTGTCTTTATGTTTTTGTTCATTTGTTGTAAAGTTTAGAATTTATATTGTAAACTTATTGAAAGTTAATGTATTATTATATATATATATATATATATATATAATATAAATATATATCACAAAACCGGAGCCGAGACGAAGACGAATCCCTGAAATTAACGAACGCAATAAATAAATAATATGTTTTTATAGTTTGAACTGATCCTGGTTCAGCTGATCAAATTAAAACATATCGGAGGTTAGTTGTGGGGTTCCCCATGGCGCCGTGTTAGGCCCATCTTATATATATATATATACACACATATATATGTATATATATTACACACGTGCAGGAATACAAACAGAACTGACACAAATATAATTGTGAAACTCTGAAAGGATTCTTAGAAGAATTGCAAACAAATCTCCAAATGAAAAGCTTAATAAAAAAGGACTTTATTGCCAATGTGATTTTCAAAAACGAAGGAAGGAGACATTTATCCTCTAAAAGATGATCCATTTACTTCAGCTGCTGAAGTTGATTGTTGTATTATAACGATGATGTCATCGTACTTTTGATTTAAAGCCACATTATGGCCTCAGAATGAGCACAAGCGTCACGAGCGGAGCGATAAAAACCCTTTGACGGAGAAAAAAAATAAAACATCAGTGAGTTAATGTCAGCGGCTGATTTTAGGAAGAAAAACACACGAAACAAGTGTGTAAAAGAATCCTGTTGATCCTGAAATAAAATCGATGAGACCTCTGCTCTCGGCCCGAAGAACCTCGGAAAAACACTAAAAACCAACAGCAGCCAAATATTTCTTTTTTTTACATCAATCTCATTTTCTCCGGCTCGTTTTGTTTCCTAAAACACTTTATGATCAATACGAGCGCCCGGGCGTATAGATAAACATTTATTCATGCTCCGGGTTTGTTTTTGGAAGCTCGCCTGCTCTCGCTCGCTCTCTGCGTCCCGGCTCGGGGGTTCAATTCCCCCGACGGCAGATTAATACAGCCGTGACCTTTCTGCACCTCCATTACCGACGCGTAATGCCTCATTTGGAGGCCAGTTGGGTGGAAGCAGAATTATTTCGACTCGTTTGGCCGGGGAGCGCCGAGAGTCTGCGGAGAGGAAGAGGAGGAGGAGGAAGAGGAGGAAGAGGACGGCAGCTCAGGTGTGTGTCGGGCAGGTTAGAGTGTGCTTTTCCTTTTCTAAAGGAGGCTCGAAGGGAATAAAGTGTTGAAACCACGACGGTGTCAAAGTGAAGGAATAACACGAGGAGGCAGGCAGACGGCAACACTTCCAGCGCCAGAAATGTTCAATGACTTCCTGTGAGAAGAAAAACAACAACAACAACAACCAGGAGCATCTGTTGTGAGGAAACGGCAGGGAACCGTAAAGAACCGTAAAGAACCTGAAGACGTTACTGAAGTACAACAGCACATCATCTGCAAAATGTACGATAAGTATCTGAAGTAAAAGTACTCAGTACGCAGTAATATGTCCCATGTGAGTATATGTTGGATTATATAACCAGATTGTTGTCGAGGTGGAGCTAATATTAACTATATTCTATTATATATATATATATATATATATATATATATATATATATATATATATACATACATATATATATATAAATATATATATATATATATGTATATATATACTGTATATGCTCAAATACGCCGCACTGTACACTCTTCAGTTCACGACCAGCTCAGTACACTCAGTACAACGTATACTACCTGCTCAAGTACACTCAGTACAACGTATACTACCTGCTCAAGTACACTCAGTACAACGTATACTACCTGCTCAGTATATTTAGCAGATTTAATTAATTTTGCGCATTAAAGAGAATTCTGGTTGAAATATTCTCGCAGATAATTTCCCCTCCCTTTAAGAAAAGGTGTTTTCAGGCCTCAAACGCACACAGAAGTGGAGACACACACACACACACACACACACACACACACACACACACACACAGACACACACACACACACACACACACACTGCGTCCCTAAACCTCGGCTTCCAGACTCCGGTTCCGACGTCTCGTGATTTTTATTTGTGTGAAAACACGACGGAGCCGAGTTTGGCACCTGTTTCACCGGGAGTCGACTAAACCAGCCCATTATCCCAATTACCCACGATGCTTTGCAGCGATCGCCTCTGCTCTGCTCTGCTCTTCCACTCAGAAAGCTCGTTAGCATTATTATTATTTCAATTATGCTAATTGCGGCGGCATCCACTCGTCGCGCCGCCTCGTATCCGGCTGTTAGCACTTGGCACAAGGTGTAATAAAAACAGTATCGATGGCACTCGGCTCGCTGCAACATGCCCGGAGTGTAAATCACACGCCAGCAGCGGGAGAGGGGAGGGGAATAACACACACACACACACACACACACACACACACACACAGACAGAACAAACACGGGGCCGCGGCCGCCGATCTGCACGTTTCCACCACAAAGCCTGAAATTAAAGGTCAGCGGGAGTCGTGTCGAGCACTCTGCAAACAATTACTGAGCAAGACAGCCGGTCCTGTGCAGTCAGTTGATACACACACACACACACACACACACACACACACACACACACACACACACGCACACGCTGAATAAATTCCCCGCCTGAATATTGCAATAAAACCCAGGCGGTTGATCTTTTCTTGTCTCAGATTAAAAAAGGGATCAGCCAGTGATCCAGGTCCTCCAACTGGTTCCAAACCAGCAGAGCTTTATTTTGAAAAGCACAGAGGAAGTGGATTTCCTCCAGACTTGTCGGGGAGGAAATGTGTGAGTAATATTCTGAACAGTGTGAGGAGTTCCTGCAGCGCTCTGGAACGACAACATCATCACCGCGCAGCAGGAAGTGCGTGACACGACTTCCTGTTAGCGGTGGCTAACAACGCGTGCTCCTTCATAACCGCTCCCCCTGAAACCACGACCGGCCACTGAGGTTCCTGCTGGAGGAGCGGCCCGAGGAGATGTCCCGACGCGGAGTCCCAAAAAACAACAACTTGAGCCTACATTTCCCACAATGCACCGGGATAGTGTCTTTCATTAGAGCCTCCCTTGGTCTTTCAGAAGGCTAAAAGACTTGGATCGTGTTCCGCTCACTAAAATAAATAAAATACGAATAAATGAAACAAAAAAGTGAAACACTCGTCTGTGAATCCAACGTGAACTAAAGTCTGAATTTAAACCTGAAATTCATGTTAAAACGCGCAGAAAGAAAAAAACATTGAAAATCATCTGGATACTTACAGACTGACTTACATGCCTAATATTCTCTCTCTCACACACACACACACACACACACACTCACACACACACACACACACACACACACACTCTCTCTTTCACACACACACATCTACACACATATATGCACACACACCATGACATTAATCAAACAGGAGATGGAGTGTGACCGCTGTTTCAGTCTTTAACCAGCGTGGCCTGTCGTCTCACACACACACATGAATACACACACCGGCCTAATGAGCCATACAGCGCACACACACACACACACACACACACACACACACACACACACACTGTCTGGCTGGCTGCCAGCATGTTAATCAAATAAATGGTGGATGTTTAAATCTGATTCAGTGGGAAACCAACTCAGAGCAAACACACCCTGACAGGACAACACACACACACACACACACACACACACACACACACACACACACACTACAGGTTGTAATTTGAGCCCATATTGTAATCTGAACGTTAATCAGAGCGGATTTCAAACCAGAAAGCTCCACGTAAACATTCAACGTGTCGATAAAGTTTTCCTCCGAATCCGTCGCAGTGAAGGTTTTTAATCCTGAAGAACTTCTTTGACCTTTGACCTCCATCTTTCTTTTCTTCTGCGTGACGTATTTTAGCGTTTTTTATTTTTATTTATATATTTATGTGTAAAATAATCGTCCGTCGTCCCAAATGTTTTATTCAGTTAAAGATCACTGGCGACGGTTCTACCTCTCATGTGTAATAATGTAGTTATGTTATGTTTCAGCACTTTACTTCATCAGTATTTTATGTCTTAGTTACTCGTGTTCATGAGCTTTGTGAGTAAATTACAGGTTCAGCATCAACAAAACTCCTCTTTCATAATAAAACTGCAGTAAAGACACAATTAAATATAAAGAATGTGAACTTTATGAAGACGGAAACGCAGAGAATTCAGATTCTGTTCAACTTTCAGGATAAAAACTAAACGTGACCCACTTCTCCGACTCCTCCACGTCACGGGACGTTTTTGTTTTTGAGAGTGTTGATGCTAATGTCCCGCTGAACGTCCAGTATGAATGTAATTAGAGCCGAACACACACACACACACACACACACACACACACACGCCTCTCTAATTGCTATGGAAGTCGAGTTTGGACGGTTAAAATATGCACATATTGTTCATGTACAGTGTGTGTGTGTTGATTTATGCGGGGCTGCACAATTACCCACGAATACATTTACCCAATCAGGTTTGTGTGTTCTCGCACACACACACACACACACACACACACACACACACACACACACACACCTGTTTGGTTAGCTCTCATTAGCCGTGTAATATGAACTAATGAGTTGAGGCTGAAGCACGGTGGGAGGACAGCAGGCCGAGTGTGTGTGTGTGTGTGTGTGTGTGTGTGTGTGTGTGTGTGTGTGTGTGTGTGTGTGTGTGTGATGGATCAAATCATTGATCAAAGTTCATCAATAAATGGAGACTTTCTCCACTTTGCCCCCAAAACGTTAAAATGTTGTTTCCTTCGTTAAAATTATAAACTCACTAATCAATAATTAAATGTCGATCGATAAATATCGGATAATACACAACTCGGTCAATCAATAAGAGATCAGAGTGATCAGTTACAACTGACCTGAACATTCTGCTTCATATTTAATTAATTAGACTCGTTACACCAAACTACATTGAAAAAATCAAGGTTTAACTCCTAAAGACGGGTTTTCTTTGTGAATATTTGCTATATATACATATATATATATATATATATATATATATATATATATATATATATATATATATATGTATATATACATATATATATATATATATGTATATATACATATATATATATATATATATATATATATATATATATGAGAGTCAACACACGACTGAATCTGATTTACGTAATAATTTATTGATTGATTTATTCCGCGTTGGCTCTCGCAGAACAAACTGTCCTTCTGTTGATCTGAGGACCTGCAGCAGTGCATTGTGGGAGGTTTTTATTTTCTATTCTTTTTTTTTCTGGTGCGGCGGCGGCCCGCTGTGGGCTTCGATGGCGGTGCCGTCGGGGCGGAAACGCCCGCTGACTGATTTCCATTCGTGCACCTTAATAGCGTGTGTCATTCCTAATTAGGGCGACTGGCTCGGGGAGCCGGTGGCTCGATGCTGAGATGGCTGCTCCTGTCATGCTGCAATTACCAACAAATTAGTCTTTAGACTGAGGGGCTTCTGCACACGCTGCTGGCCGAGCGTGTGTGTGTGTGTGTGTGTGTGTGTGTGTGTGTGTGTGTGTGTGTGTGCTAATTAGTGCGCTCTGTGAGGTGTTCAATGGGTAAGAATGCGTCGTAAACGAAGGTTTTTCGCAGATGTCAAACTACGACCTGCAGCCGTTTGTTCTGCACTCATATTATCATTATTATCATTATTAATACCATCACACTCGTATTAATAATAATAATAATAATACGATCACACACACGTATTATTATTAATAATGATAATAATAATACTAAAACTCAAAGGCGTCTCCGTCGAACAAAGAGATCGTTAACATTTCAGAGCGTCTGTTGGACGGGAATCCTCAGACTCTGCTCCTCGTGGTGCGTTCAGGGGTCAGTAAATCTCGGGTGTTTTCTTTCGGTAAAGTACTGTAACTCTGGTTGTTTTGGTGAGTTCGACGTATCTTTGGAGGCGTAAACCCAGCTTGTCTGAAGAGACGTTAAATAGTTTCCCTGTGAAGTCACTCAGACCGGTGCGGTGCATTCAGGGTCCAGGATATCTGAGGCTCATTCTTGTGTTTTACTGTTAGATTGTAAACTGCCGCGGATGGAGGCGTTAACACAAATGTAAAAAACTAAAAGGTGATTTTTCAAATGGAATCTGGTGGAATAAAAACTAGTTTAACAGATTCCTCTCAACTCATTTCAGTCTTCATGTGTTCATAACACTACGGTCCCCGTGGTGCATTCAGGGTCCAACGATCTCGCTCTTTGACAAAAGAAGTCAAAGTTAAAGACGGAACAAAAAGAAACAAAAGACAGATTTTTTTTTTAAAGATGTTAAAACGCTCCATTTTTAAACAGGACTTTGGTGGATGAATCCATTCAGTAAATCTGACTCCTCCAGTTCAAAGAGCCGGGTTTTATTTTGGCGGGAAAATTAAGTTTTTACGTTTTTTTGGGGCGTCAAATTCTCGTCACATTTATTTCGACGAAAAGACGATTTCTTTACGTCTTCATCTCTCAGGACGAAGAGCAGCGCTGCTGCAGCTGCATGTTTCCTCCACTCAGCTGTTTCCTCCGAAACACACACACACACACACACACACACACACACACACACACAGCCCATTAGCCCGGTCACCTGCTCCTCTCAGACGAAAGCTGGAGGTTAATTGTTTCCAGCTTTCTCTTTTTTTTTTAGGTTCAGCAGCTTCTGGTTATTCTGCGGCCGCGAGGAAGAAAAGAGGAAGACGAGCGTCGACGGCTTGTTTACACGAGTCAACTTCACTTCTACGACGACGAAGACGAGGAGGAGGAGAGAGAGGAAGGTAGTTTCCAGGTATCGGGCGGTCGAGGCCTTGGCTGACCTCCTCCTTATCCTCCTCTTCCTCATCCTCCTCTTCCTCATCCTCCTCTTCCTCCTGTTTCTCTGATAAAAGTCTCTGGGCTCAGACTCCACAGACCAGAGTACGACCCCCCCCCCCCCCCACACACACACACACACACACACACACACACACACACACACACACACACACACACACACCCCGCCCCCCCGGGGAGCGCCGAGTGGAACGCCAAACGCCCCGATGATGAGCAGATGACGGATGGCGGCGAAGTGGGGAATCCTCCCGCCGACGATGATTCACAACACCTGAACCCCCACTGAGCCTGGGACCCACACACACACACACACACACACACACACACACACACACACACACACACACACACACACAGCTTGACCCCAGAGGACAGAGATAGGGCGTGGAGGGCAGGATCACTCACTCTGCTCGATATTTCTTCAACCCTTTTTACTTCCTTTACAGCGATGTCAGGGAGGGTCGAGGGAAATCTGTTCACCTGACGCTTCATCACACACACACACACACACACACACACACACACACACACACACACAGACCTGCCAACACTGCCGGAAAATATTCTGTTATTGAGACCTGAAAGTCTATTTTTCCTGAAAACAAAGTGTGAGAATCTGCAGCCGGTTTTCCCCAAAGATCAACGTGTTTTTTGGGGGATTTTTTTTCTTCAGAAATGAGCCTCGGTATCATTAAAGAAGATTTAATAAGGTTTAGGATCAACGCACAAGCTATAATAATAATAATAATAATAAGGTTTCATCCTTAATAAATAGGTCGCTTTATATCCATCAGACAACTTTTTCCGGTTTGGTTTATGAACTAAATATTTATGAAATAAAAGATAAAGTATTTTATCAGGATGTGATGTAAATAATTATAAACTATAATTTAAAGAATGCAATCATGAGAACAAACGGTTGTTTATTTATTTTAACGGTTTCGAGGCTCCAACATGAAGAAAGACGAGTAAAGTTCAGCGTTACAAACAGACCAGAAGTTGTGTTGCAGCGAACAAAACTAAAGAAACAGGATTTATTTTAAATGTCCTAGAGATCTTTTCTAGTCTTCGACCTCTAAAGCTTTAACACTTCATGACATCATTCACTCATTCACCCCCTGATGAGAGCTTCATTATCAACCATTCACACACCGGAGAGCAGCTACAGGAGAATGTGGGGTTAAGGGTCTTTAGGGTTAAGAGTCTCGCTCAAGGACACATCCACATGGGCTGGCGGAGCCGGGGATCGAGCCGCCGATCCTCTGGTTTAAGGGCGACCCTGCTCACCACTGAGCCACGGTCACCCACAGGACTTACAGGATTGTTACGGGTCGATAGCGAAAAACAAGCAAGAAGACAAAAAGAAGATAAGAAGAAGAAATTAAGAAGATATTAAGAAGAAGACAAGAGGAAGATAAGAAGACAAAAACTTAAAAGCATCTCTGGACTTCCTCCTCCGAGGTCGTCCCGAGACGAGAGGTCAGCACCTCGCTGCTCGTCTGGTTTTAACGTTCCAGGTTTCATATTTTCACGAGGTTTCCGTCTCTCGTCCACTTTCTAATAAGAGCTTTTCAAAATAAAGTTTGCAAGTTTGTGCACGGACACACACACACACACACACACACACACACACACACACACACACAGCAGCCTGGTGCACCGTGACCTTTGACCTCTCACACACCTTTTACAGCAGCAACAACACACAGAGTCACAGGTAATGCACCTGTGGACACGTTTCCATTTCTGATCATGTGATCGATCACGTGATCATGTGACCACGTGACCATGTGATCATGTGATCATGTGACCGTGAGGAGAGGTCGACCACCTCCGCTTTACTCCTTCATGAAGTCTGAGATTTGTTTCAGTGAAGCTTCACTTCCTATGAAACAGCTTTATGAGGAGAACAAGCCTCCGATCAATATCTGATCAATATCTGATATCGGCTCCAAGATATCGGCTTTTAAAAACCCGCCATCGGTCGACCTCTAACGTTGCCCCTGAACGTCTTTTATAATAAAAGAAAAAGAAAGAAACTTATGCAAAATGTATGAATGTTAATTTATATTTATCATTAAATTATATTTAAAACTATCTTGGAATCGTTGAAAGTCTTTTTCATTGAGACGTTTTAGTTTGTTCCTCCGTATTAAAAAACAATCTTTATTGTTTAATTTAGTTTTTCCTTCTTTTTTCTGATTTCTTCGTCTTCATCACTGATTTCTTCGTCTTCATCACTGATTCAACGTGTGATTTGAGCTGAAACTCTTTTCTGCTGACGCTGCGCTTTAATATGAACATCCTGAATGTTAAAGCCACAGAAACCAGAAACAATTCAAAAACTACAAAAGGAAGAAACAGGAATCCTTCAATCGAGAGAGAGAGAAACACGATTCATGGATTCATGGATTCATGGATTCATGGATTCATGGATTCATGGCGTCCCTAAACAGACTCGGCACACGGGATTCAAACCGCCGTCTTCCTCTCCGCCCGACGACAGGAACACGAGAGCTTCGCGTTCTGACTGCAGATTTTAATAAAAGACGTAAAAACACACAGATCTGCTCGCTCTGCACTTAAAGACTCAACTTCATCCAATAAACTTTAAACCCTCCAAATGAAAAGTGTGATATCTGACCAGCTTCATAACTCACTTTGGTTTTAATTGAGTTCTAACTTATAAATAAATGTAAACATTTAAACATTTTAATTCACGCGTTGGACAGTTTTACAGCTGCAGTCTGAACTCCAGAGAAAACACTGCAGACGCACTGAATGAATCGCTGACAGATTATCAAACAGAAAGATCTTCATGTGGAACACAAAAGATTAAAATGCAAAAAAACAGAAGAGCTTTGATTTAAGAAGAATAATCAACAGCTTTCAATACGATCAATAACCGAAGATCTGTGATCCATAAGGAACAGCTGAGCACCTCCTTAATATATGTGTGTGTATGTATATATATATATATATATATATATATATATATATATATATATATTGCACATGTCATGTAACTTATTATCTTCTTCTTTCATCTCTTCCTCCTTTCAAAAGATTGTTTTTCTCCTTCGGAGTCAAATTTGTGTTTTTTTGATTTTGTGGTTTTGACACTCGGCGTCTTCCTCAACACACACACACACACACACACACACACACACACACACACACACACACACACACTCTCTCTCTCTCTCTCTCTCTCTCTCAGTCATCTGAAACTTTCATTATTTATCTTTCTACATAACTAAACGTGCAGCTTAAACAGACGACATGAACACAGAGAACATCTCTTCAGGTTCTATAAACTTTTACAAATATATTTTTAACGCTCTTATTAAAAACACAACACTGTCAGTATGTGTATATAAGTATGTGTATATAAGTATGTGTATATAAGTATGTGTATATAAGTATGTGTATATATGTTCGGGGTCAAAGTCTCAAGTTCACAGATTTCTGAGAAACTAACTTCTTCAGATATGAATCTCTCTTTTTCCACATTCATAATTCACATGAATAGTTTTTAGTTTTTTATCTGTTAAAAATCTCTTAGCAGCTTTTGGAGCTTTTTAAACATTTGTAAAGAAAGAATAATAATTATAATCTGCTTCACGTCCCGTTTATGAAACATGAAATACATAAACATGAAATACATAAACGTATATTTATCCATATGTCGCCTCTCATTAAGCGATGAGTTCATTGACAGAAAATCTGTTTTAATAGTTTTCTTATTCTCCGGCTGCAGCTTCTGAAATATTAATATCTGCTGATTTTATTTCTTCTTCTGAGATTTAAACTTGTTTTGCATTTTGAACAAAACTAAACATTTTAATGTCAACATGAAAATGTTTTACTTTTTGCAGACTTTCTATGGAACATATGCATAATCAATTAAAATGAATGAAAGCATGTTTTTCTGCAGGTGCTAAGTTTTGCATATAAATGGAACATTTTAGTTTTTCAGCATAATTTTATTGTGATCCATAAAGTGAGTTGTGTTTCTGCTGCAGCTGCTGTGTCTGACTGAAGGCTTCTGATGTTAAACAGGTGTTTTAAATATGTTTTAAATGTGTTTTAAATATGTTTTTAATGTGTTTTTAATCAGAAACTCGTGTGCAGGAAACGAGACTCAACATTTACACACAACTGTTGAAATATGAATTATTGCTTCTTTTAAAAACTCTGCAACTCAAAGTGGACCTTCTGTGTTTTACAGTTTATTTCTTGCATAATTCTGCATGAAAACGTGTTTTTATTTTTAAAAGCTCGCGGAAGACGTCGCGAGGAGCGCGTGAGTGAAAGTTTGAGGCGCGTGTTCGCGAGGTGATGAAGAGCAGCTCCTCATCTTCAGATGATTTAGTCTCATTGATTTATCTCACAAAGGTTCACATCCCGCCCCGCGAGGAAATAACTTTAGAGAATGAAGTGGCGGATAAGAAGACTTGTTTGAATTTAATTTAATTTTTAAACCGCGCGCATATTTTATTGCTAAAAATTGGGATTTTTAAGTAATTCACATTTCCGCTTTGACATCATTTCTTTAACGTTAAAACATATTTAAGAACTTTTAAATTAAAATAAAACGCTTTGACGTGAACGCGCGTGCTCGTCTCGCGGAGGTCATTTCACCGTGCGCGCGAGGACACGCACGAGCCTTTAATTTAACCTGTGACCCTTAAAGTGAGATTTATTTCCTCCTCGACTCTGTTCATAAATAAAATATCGTTTAATATTCTATTTGACCAAACAGGCTAATTAGAGATGTAAAGACGGGGAAGTGTTTTATGTTTGTGGGGAAGAGAATTACATTAAATAATAAAGTCTTACTTCTTATAATTATTTGCTAAATAACCTTTTTTTTTTAATGTTCTGAGAGAACCCGGAGAACCGCCCCGCGGAGCGCGCGCTCCAGACCGCGTGCCACGATATGTTCACATAATAATCAGAGATGAAGAAGAAGAAGAAGAAGAAGAAGAAGAAGAAGAAGAAGAAGAAGATAAAAACATTATTTTAAACTGGAGTTTCTCCTCTTAAAGACTCCAAAAGGCGGGAAGGGATTCGGCTTCTTGCCGGGCAGAGGGCGCACCCAACCCGGCGCAGAGGAGCAGGGAGGCGGCGTGAAGAGCGCGCGCTCCCCGCTGGAGGAACCGCGGAGCACAGGCCGTGTGTGAGCAAAAATAAAATAAAAATGTGTGTGTTTGGACCACAAACTAAACTAAACACGTCGTGTGGTTTAGTTTGTGGTCCAAACACCTTTTATCTCTACTTTCTGCTGCAGAATCCGGTCACTTTTACGCATCAGAAGCAGCTGGTCCTCTGACAGCTGGCACTAAAACCTCTCAAACTTCTCTCCTCTCTTCCTCCTTTTTTACTCAAATGTGCAAAGTGACTCTTCCTGCAGAGGAAGCCGCCATGTGGTCGCGCGTTAACTTTTCGGTGGGCATCGAACACTTTCCTCCCCGGATCCTGCAGGATGACGCCACCGTCACGACTGGCGGATGACAACTTTAGCGGTTGATGTTGTGTGTGTTTTGGGGTGGAAGTGCATTGGTTCTTTACCTCTGTGCCGCCGTGTTGGCGTCCAGGATGCCCGCGCCCTGCATCCAGGAGCGCACCGGGGTCATGCCGGTGGGGAGCGGCTCCTCCTTCATGGTCAGGGCCCCCCGGGGGAGGCTGTCCTGGATGGAGAACATCAAAGAGGGTCCTTCCGGGGATGCTGTGTCTTCACCAGGAACAAGAAAGAAGAAGAATAATCCTCCTTGTAGCGAGACGCTCAAAAAAGCCAAAGGACCACCTGGATTAAAGGTGGAGAAGAAGAGGA